>NC_140586.1:361800056-361981940 GCF_964204655.1 Triturus cristatus | reverse complement strand
TCCAAATGGTGAAACAAAGATATGTCCTTCCCTTCCAGGTATTCCCCATCCTATCCCCCCGTTCCACTACTCTCCCTTTCTATAACTGTATGTGCATTGTGCAGCAGGAGGGTCTTGCTCTTTTGAGCAAGCTGGCTGTGGAATTGGTTCCAGAGAATGAGATTGTGCAGGCATACTACTGACATAGTTCTGAATGCCTTCTTTTGCAAGGAGAAGTACAGGATGCCTTCCTTTTCCCACATCCTTTTTGCCCTGGAGCTTGAAGACTCGTTGCGGTACTTCTGTTTGTGCTAACGTCAGTTCTTTGTGTCTTCACAAAGGTGGTTACTGCACATCTTCACAGGTAGGTATCGCTGTATTCGTGTCCCTCAACAACTATGTACTGAAGGTGGGTTTGGTGTAGCTGGGGGCGGACCACATGCCGAACATGATTTAAGAATGCCAGGTTTAAAAATGAACCAGGGGTTCTCCAGTATTGAATATTTCATAGATTCACGTGCTTGTATCTTCCCCGTCGTCATGGTGGGAGTCTCATGGTAAAAGTATAACAATAGCAGTAAAAGGGAAAACTACATAGAAAACTCATAGGGAAGTATATTGTTTGGTAAACTAACATCAATATTATGTGGTCCAAAACTCAGCCAATCAGCTGCCAGCCCTGACATCACACTCCCCAGCAGAGCCACCATACTTCAGATTTCCAACCGCTGTCGTGTGAGAAGGATTCTCCCTGAGCCTTGCTCAGTTTGTTCCTGGGTGAACTTTTTACCTTTCTATCTACAAGTCTTATCATCTGGATTGAAGGTACTGTTTTTCATCTTGTGTCTAAAAATGTCTGAAGGCTCTAAAAAGAGGCTTTTCAGGCCCTGCAGATCTTGTGGGAATGCCAGATTATACTCTGAGGATCTCCACAAAGATAGTTTGTACTATCTGCATCCAAAGCATGTGCCTAAGGACTGCAAGCACTGCAGAGCTTTCTTTGCCAAGACTTTAAAGGACAGAGAAGCACGTTTGCTGTTGTGGCTTCAGAAAAAGAAGGCCACCTCAGAGACTGACTCAGAAGATGATTCAAAGGCACAATCTTCTAAAAAACGGAAGTCAAATACTTTTGAAGTGAAAGTGGATGCTAAAAAGCAAAAAATTAAAGGCAAGGAGGCGTCTTCATCTTCTCTGCCTCATACACCTCTAAAGAAGTCTTCAGAGACGAGAGTGGTGCCTTCAGCCCCGTCGACGAAGACTGGGGCGTCTCCGGCGCTTGCTTCTGTGAAAACGTCGACGACTTTGTCGACGACTACATCTTAGATGATAACAATCTCGACGACGACAACGGCATCGACGGCAGCTGCAAAGACAACGCCGTCGAAGAAAGGTTCGTCGACGACACCGTCGACGGGAACATCGTCGACGACACCGTCGACGACGGCCTCATCGATGACCATTCGAATTTCTTCGTCGTCGACGGGAGCTCCGTCGACGACGACCTTTAAGTCACCAATGGCAAGATCATTGATCGCTATCAGGACTTTTACACCGTCGAGGGACAAGAAATCCACGGAATTTACTACTTGGACAAAAATTTCTCCACTTCCTCCCTCAAATCTGCTGGATTTACAAGAATCGGAGGATGAAGGGTCGTTTGGAGTAGCCTATAGTCCCTCACAGCTACAAATTAAGGGCCAGGACACAGACGAAGAAGAATGCCAGGAAAGACAAGGGGATTTTTCTTTTAAAGACCGTCCAGTATCCGGCTCCAAAAGATATGAGTCTTTCCAACAGTTATACGAGTATGAAGAGGAAGAGGAGGCACATCCTAATGTGAGGGAGGAGTCACTTTTGATGCCTGTTTCTCTAGTGACTGAATCATATGACATGATCAATGACTATTATCGGCGTTTTCCTGAGGCTAACGCTCCTGCCTCGAATACCTCAGGCGGTTCTCAACCTGCAGCTCAAGCTTCGGTGGTTCAGCCTCCGCCTACGGTGCAAAAAATACGCTCTCCTCCAATAATTTCACAGAGAGTGATGGAGAAGACCAGCCAGAAGAAGGGGAGCTTCTTCAGGAGGATCCAGCGGGTGACGAATGGGATCAATATATCTTGCCTACGACACCGTCTCCGACGCCGTCACCATCAAATTCTCCGCCGGAGGACATTCGAGGATTCCACGACATCATGGAAAGGGCCTCCAAGAGGTTCGATCTTCCACTACCAATACAGGAAACGGATTGTTTTTTCTATGACTTCAAAGAATCATTTAGAAAGTCTATCAGATCAATTCCTATCATCAGTCATATCCGGGACGAGGGCTTGAAGATAATGAAAAATCCAGCCTCGGTTGCAGCCTCGGTGCCCAGAATAGAGAAGAAATATCGGGCCCCAGAGTCTTCTCGGCATGCCTAAATGGGCATTCGCGCCCAGAATCAGTGGTAATGCAGGCGGCACAGAGACAGTCCAAAAACCTAGTCTCGGCTTCTTCAGCTCCACCTGACAAGGAAGGAAGACGGATGGATGGCGTGGGGAAGCTTTTTGCTGTGATGGCAGCGGCTTCGATTCGAACCTCAAACGCTCTAGCTTTGATCAGTCGTTACAATAGACAAATGTGGTCGGACATTGCACCATTATTAGCTCATCTCCCAGATGATAAAAAGGAAGAAGCGACTACTATTTTACAAGATCGGGCTAGGGCAGCCTCTGAATCCATCGATATAGCTATGGCCATTTCTTCGGTGGCGTTTAGACAGATGGCCGGAGCAGTGGTACTCCAGAGACAAGGCTGGCTAAAGGCCACTGCATTCAGGCCGGAAGTCCAGGCAAAAATTGTGGATATGCCTTTTGACGGGGAGAATCTCTTCGGCAAGCATGTAGACAATGCTCTCCAAGGAATCAAATCCGACACAGACACAGCGTGAGCGCTGGGCTCTGCAACAAGGTAGATTCCAGTCCTTTCGGAGGAGAGGTTCTAGAGGCCAGTACAATCAGAGATCTTCTTACCAGTCCTATAGGTACCAACCTTACAAACAGCAGGGGTACCGCCAGTTTTCGAACAACCAGCAGTTTCGTTCTTCAAACACTTCCTAACAGCAGCAGCCCAAAGGGAAGTCTGCTGCGAGAGGAAAATCACAGCAATCCAATCGGAGACAGTGACTTTACCAGGGCGCCCACCACCTTGTCAAACCTCTCTCTTTTTTTATCAGCAGTGGCTGTCGATAACAACGGACAGATGGGTACTGGACGTGATACATCAAGGCCATACCTTAGAATTCATACAGAAGCCCCCAAATCAACCACCTGTTCACAGGAAGCAACAGCATCTTTCAGCCCTCAAGGCAGATATCTTGTCTCTTATTGTGAAAGGGGCGATAGAGGAAGTTCCGCCTCAACAGCGAGGGAAAGGATTTTACTCGAATTTCTTCCTGATAAAGAAAAAGCAGACTTCCAAATGGAGGCAGGTAATGGACCTGAGAGGTCTAAACCAATTCATCAGAAAAATATCATTTCGTATGCGGTCACTTCAAGAAATCCTCCTGATGCTACGCAAAGGAGACTATATGGCATCCCTAGATCTCTTAGATGCCTATTTTCATATTCCGATTCACATCAAACACAGGCAGTATCTACGTTTCATGGTGGCAGGGCGCCACTACCAATACAAGGTCTTACCCTTCGGTCTAAAAACGGCACCAAGGGTTGCACAAAGTGCATGGCGCCAGTAGCAGCGCACCTGAGACAACAAGGCCACCAGATTTATCCGTATCTGGACGACTGGCTCATAAAAGGTGCATCATACCAGGACTCCCTGCACACTCTACAATGCTGCATGGATCTCTTCCATTGTCTAGGACTACGGATCAACATGGAAAAATCGTCTCTCATTCCGTCGCAATCCTTTCAGTTTCTAGGAGCCATGCTTCACACAAAGAAAGCAAAAGCTTATCCTTCAGAGGAGTGTACTCAATAAATCTTAAACCTAACATCACAATTGCAAACAAGAAGGTTCACTTCAGTGAGAATCTTCAAGTCCTTATTGGGGATGATGTCTTCCTGCATTCCCTTACTTCCCAACTGCCGGTTGCACATGAGGCCTCTCCAAGAGCTTCTCGACAAGCCACTGGTGCAATCCCAAGGGTCCTTCGAAGATCGGATCACCATCACTCCTCAGATTCAGGCAGCTCTGTCATGTTGGAGTATCAGAAAACATTTAACAAAAGGTCTTCTCTTCGAACCTCAACGCCCCAGTTATGTTATGACGACAGACGCATCACTTGAAGGTTGGGGGCACACCTCTAAGACCTCAAAATACAAGGACGTTGGTCCACGCACGAAGCTCAGCTTCATATCAACTTGTTGGAGCTAAAAGCAGTATTCTTGGGTTTACAGGCATTCCTCCCCAGAATCCACGGTTCGACGGTACTAGTCAGGACAGACAGTGGGACGACGATGTTTTACCTGTTAAAACAAGGGGGTACCAAGTCAAAGCTCTTATCAAAACAACCTCAAGAGATTTGGAAATGGCTACTGCTGCACAACATCTCTCTCCAGGTCCAGCATGTTCCAGGGGTTCACAACACACGGGCAGACATCCTGAGCAGATCAGCCAGCGTTTCCCACGAGTGGGAATTAGCTCAAAGTCAGCTTCTGACAGTGTTTCATCTATGGGGCACCCCATCTCTGGATCTGTTTGAAAACCACTGCAACAAAAAATGCAAGCACTTTGCAAGCAGGTTCCCTCAAGTGGGCTCTTGGGGCAATGCTCTACATCTACGCTGGACAGGAATGTTCGCGTACGCATTTGCTCCTTTTCCTCTGATACCGAGAGTGTTACAGGAAATGAGATCACAACCGTGCCATTTAATTCTGATAGCCCCGGCATGGCCAAGACAGTTCTGGTTCTCGGAGCTCCTCTAGTTGTCGGTGGCCCCCAGAGTACAATTTCCACTAATTCAAGACATAAGCTCTATGAACGATGGACAAGTTCTCCATCCACAATTAATATCGCTGAACTTGTCAGCCTGGAACCTCATGAGCACGAATTCCACTCCTTAAATATTTCTCAAGAATGCCGGGATATCCTCTCTCAATCTCTGGCAATTTCACCAAATAAAACTTACACAGCAAAATGGAAGAGATTTTGCCAGTGGTGTGCATCTCAAGCTCTGCATCCTTTTCATGCCTCTCCAGAGCAAATTCTCCCATACCTTTTACATTTGGCCAAAGCAGGACTCTCTCATGCTTCACTCAAAGTGCATCTTGCAGCTATTTCAAGATATCACAGAGTACCAAATCATACATCTCTTTGGTCGCAAAGGGTGATAAAGGAATTTCTCAAAGGGCTCTTCAGAGTGTTTCCTCCAGTTCAACATCCGCTGGTCCCTTGGCAGCTCAATACGGTCCTGACGCAGCTCATGAAGCCTCCGTTTGAACCAGTACATAAAGCGGAATTACAGTTCATTTCTTGGAAGACGGCCTTGCTACTAGCCCTCACTTCAGCTTGGAGGGTCAGTGAGATTCAGGCTTTCTCTATTGCAGAACCATTTCTTCAATTCAGGCAAGATAAAGTCATTCTCAGGACAAATCCTAAATTCATTACTAAAGTCCCTTCTGTTTTTCATCTCAATGAATCTGTGGTGTTGCCTATGTTCTTTAAGGATCCTTCTTCTGCAGTGGAAAGGGCCCTGCATACGTTAGACATCAAAAGATGTCTAATATTCTATATTGACAAAACAAATCATTTCAAAAAACAAACCAACTATTTGTGGCCTTTTCTGGGCCTAGAAAAGGCTTAGCTCTGTCCATATCTAGTTTTTCAAAATGGATAACTTCTGCCATTTCCTTATGCCATGAGAAAGCTGGAAAACCTCTGCGATCCAGAGTTCACGCTCATTCCACGAGAAAGATGGCAACTTCAGCGGCTTTGTTCGTGGGAGTATCGCTCCCGGACATCTGCAGAGCGGCAACATGGACAAATGTGCACACCTTTACTAGACACTACTGTCTAGACACAGTGTGGAAAGAGGATACAGCAGTGGAACAATCAGATCTACGTCACCTGTTTCAATAAGGTATTTCTCAGACTATATATTTATATATATATATATATATATATATATATATATATATATATATATATATATATATATATATATATATTCACTGAAAAAACCATAGGTTTCAGGGCTGTTATAGTTAGCTGGACATTTCACTTGCACAAAACCATTGAAATTCCTCGGTTATAGTTAGTTGTACTCACTATACACGCGCGCCCGCAATCCACTGCTGATGATGTCACATATTACATCATTCATGACATGGTGAGTGACATCACTGATGACATCTCTAATGACATCACTGATTACATCATCCAGTGAATGTGGGTTGGTTCGTTAGTTAAATATGTATTATATATATAGCAATCTGCATTGAAGAATGAGTGGATATATAAATATCTGGATGGAGGATTTAGTAGCAGTGTGATTTACTGTTTACTTGACTAATTTATAGTGTCTCACTAAATATATTGCATAGTTACTAAACTGTGTGAATATCTGTATCACTTTGTCAGTTGTTGTGTAAACTGCTGTACCAGTTGGTTACTAGCTATGTGAAAGTCTATATTAGTTATTGATTAGTTAACTGAGTATTTGTATGGGAGAGTGAATGTGTGTGTGGTTCGGTGGGGGGTGTGTGACTGCCAAAAGATGTGTGAATAGTTGATTCAGTAGGTATATGAGGTATACATAAGACTCAGTGGTTGTATGAGTGACTGTATCGATAACTGTATACTTGTAATAGTGATTTTATAACACGCTAAGTATGAGTTAGTATCTATATGAATAAATGAAGTGGTGTTTGTATAAGTGTGTAGCTGAGTAAATGTAAGTATGATTCATTGTTTGCATAAATGAGTAGGATGACTGCATAAGTGAATAGGATGTGTGCTGGTGTGTAATGTCGATATAGGTGTATAAGTATATTTGACAGTGTTCTATTGATCATTGACAGCATGTATGAGTGAATCTATAGGTAAGTGATTAGATGTGTGGTAGATCTAGGAATCACTGAGTGGGTTTTTAGAAACTTGTATTGGTGTGTCAATGGATTCAAATATGGTACTCTGTATTTTACAGTGAGTGATGAAAGGTTATACTAGTGTATGATGAGGTGTATCTGATTTTCACGTGGATGATGTCATCAGTGATGTCATTTGAGATGTTGTGATGTCACTGACCGATGTAATATGTGACATCATCAGCAGTGGATTGCGGGCGCGAGAGTTATAGTGAGTACAACGAACTATAACGGAGGAATTTCAATGGTTTTGTACAAGTGAAATGTCCAGCTAACTATAACAGCCCTGAAACCTATGGTTTTTTCAGTGAATTTCTAAGAATTATTCAATGCTAATTCCTAACTATAACATGTCTGAAACCTATGGTTTTTTTCAGTGAATTTTGAAGGTTTTTTAAATGATAATTTTTAAATGTAATAATAGTTATATGTATTTTTTTATACTGATTTTCTACAGTTTTTTAACTGTTTATTTTTACATATTTTATTTTTTAAAATACATTATATATTTTTAATATAAATGGAAATAAAAATGTTTTTTAAAATATGGAAACTGAAATATAGTTTTTTTTTTTTGTTGAATGTAAAAGTGCAGAACTATAAGTGTGTTAGTTTTAGGATACTGCATGCATAGTGGATAGGGGTTTGAGGCAGTCCATGTGCTAATGCCTGGCTTGCTGCATGAGTACTTGGATACTGACCGAATGATTAGAGTACTGCAAGAAGAGTGGCTGGGTGAATTTATAAGTGTTAGAATTACGTTTCAGAATCAGTACTGGGCTCAAAGATGGAGCACTGAGGTCTCTCCATGTTCACATGAGTACTATTAAGCAGGGACAGTAGTGGGAGCACACCGCTTCACCTCCCAGCAAGGTTCGCCCCTGGCATTGTGGTAAATGCAGTTTCAGTTACTTGCTTGCTTCAAGAGTGTTCGAGTGTTTCGCTACAGTTGGCGCAGATAGTGCTGATCTCTAGACACGTGTTTCTGGTTCTTTAACCGTCCTCAGTAGAGATTACAGTCTTTCAAATGTGGGGTTTGCTGAGTAGGCTGCCAACATCTTTCTCAGGTCAGGTACCTCTCACAGGTATGCGGGTGCTTCATCCACCTGCTCGTCAGCTCAATGACTCACTGGAGTACTTTTAAACAGGAACAGGGGTGGGAGCGCACCGCTTCACCTCCCAGCAAGGTTCGCCCCTGGCATTGTGGTAAATGCAGTTTCAGTTACTTGCTTGCTTCAAGAGTGTTCGAGTGTTTCACCACAGTTGGCGCAGATAGTGCTGATCTCTAGACACGTGTTTCTGGTTCTTTAACCGTCATCAGTAGATATTACAGTCTTTCAAATTTGGGGTTGGCTGAGTAGGCTGCCAACATCTTTCTCAGGTCAAGGACCTCTCACAGGCATGCAGGTGCTTCATCCACGAGCTCGTCAGCTCAATTACTCACGGGAGTACTACTAAACTATTAAACAGGAACAGGGGTGGGAGGCAATGATATCCTATGGAAGGAAATTCAAGTTACTGGTAAGTGCGGTTAGAATTACTTTTCAGGATCAGTACTGGGCTCAAAGATGCAGCACTGAGGTCTGTCCCGATGACGTGAGTAAATCGGAATTCGTAGTTCGGCTGAGTTTTGAGGAATATTTGTAAGTTCCAAAATTCCACACTTAGAAGAATTTCCAAGTGAAACCAGTCAATGTTAGCCTATGGAAGGAAATTCAAGTTACTGGTAAGTACGGTTAGAATTACTTTTCAGGATCAGTACTGGGCTTAAAGATGCAGCACTGAGGTCTCTCATGATAACAGGTGAGTAAATCGGAATTCGTAGTTCGGCAGATTTTACTTCGGTCCAGTATATATAGAGCCACTTTCCTACACCATGCCCTCCCTTCACCACTGTGCAAACACGCCGTGTGGCGCGTTTTAAGTTGGGGAAATAATTCCCCTTCAATCCTGAGGGTCCGTAGAGTCCAACTAGCCCACTAGGTACATCCAGTAAGCGCCACAGAGCTGCTTAGCAGAGAGATGTAAAAAGGCGCACGGCCTGCACCACCTCTCTGCAACGCAGCACAGTGGCACTTCCTGGAAGCACCTGGTGGGCTACTTGGCCCCCAGGGTCCCTCAGGATTGAAGAGGAATTTTTTCCCCAACTTAAAACGCGCCACAGGGCGTGTTGGCACACGTCACCTCAGGCCCCGTCCCCTCCCTTCACCAGTGTGTAAATGCGCCCCATGGCGCGTTTTAAGTTGGGAGATTAAGTCCCCTTGAATCCTGAGGGTCCCTAGGGTCAAACTAGCCCACTAGGTACCTCCAGTAAGCACCACAGATCTGCGTGGCCTCTGAACACCTCTCTGCAACGCAGCTCCCTGGCGCATACTGGAGGTACCTGGTGGGCTAGTTGGCCCCCAGGGACCCTCAAGATTGAAGAGGAATCAATTTCTCAACTTAAAACGCACCACAGGGCGCGTTTGCACAATGGTGAAGGAAGGGGGCGGGGCCTGAGGTGACATGTCTGCAAACCCGCCCTGTGGCGTGTTTTAAAAGTTGGGGAATTAATTCCTCTTCAATCCTGAGGTCCCCGGGGGCCAACTAGCCCACCAATTACCTCCAGGGAGCTGCATTGCAGAGGGGTGTTCAGAGGCCACGCCCCTTTTTACAACACTGCAACGCAGCTCCATGGCGCTTACTGAAGGTACCTGGTGGGCTAGTTGGCCCCCAGGCACCCAGTATTGAGGGGGAATTAATTCCCCAATTTAAAACATGCCACAGGGCGTGTTTGCAGAGTGTGTTTGTGAGGGGGCGGGGCCTAGGGACGATCGTGTCTTTTTTTTTTTAAAGGGGGGCTGTGTGGCCCCCCTTCCTTTAACTTTTTTGGGGCCCTGGGGACCCCATCCCCCAGGGCCTCACCCCAAATTAAAATTTTAAAAAATTATTTACGGGAAGGGGGCCGCGTGGTCCCCCTCCCGTGGCCAATTCCGGGCCCCAGGGACCCCATCCCCCGGGGCATGGCCAAAGTTTTCAGTATTTTTATGGAGGGGGGCTGCGTAGCCCCACTCCTCAGGCCACTTAAGGCCCCGGGGACCCCATCTCCCGGGGCCGGCCATTGTTTTATTTATTTATTTTTCTTAATCGGGTAGGGGGGCTGCGTGGCCCCCCTCCCCTCTCACTGCTCCCCATGTAGAAAAGCAATGCCGGCTCCCGCAGGAGGCGGGAGCCGGCATTGCTTTTCTACATGGGGATCAGCTAACATGCTGCTCCCCATATGGAAAAGCAATCTGCTTTGATTCATTGAAGTGAGAGCAGGTTTCCCTGATCTCGCTTCAATGAAGCAAAGCAGTTTGCAATGGCAGGGTGGGAGCCACGAGGCTCCCGCCCTGCCATTGCAAACAGCAGTGTCCCGAGGGTGGGCACCCCAGGACACTGCAGGAGCCGGCCCTGGGGGGTGGCGGTCCCCAGGGCCATCAAGGGCTCCAGGAGGGGGGCCGTGCTGCCCCCTCCCACCTTTTCCAAAACCCCGGGGGTGGTTTGTCCCCGGGGCTGCGGGGTCCATAACGGATCCCCAAATTAAGACTTAGTGCCCCTGGGAGGTGGTGGTCCCCACACAGGTTGATATAATTAAAAAAAAAAGCCCCGGGTGGTGGTCCACGGGCCTTGGGGGGGGGGGGGCCTTTCAGCCCCCCCACCCATGTTTTGCAAAGCCCGGGGGTGGTGGTCCCCGGGGCTGGGGTGCCCCTCGGGGCCCCCCGTTGCTATAATATATTGCCCCCGGGACTTGGACCCCCCGGGGGGTAATTGTACACGAAGTGCGGGAACCGCTCTTTTTTTTTTCAGCAGCGGGATGCGCGGATCCTTTGCGCATCTCGCTATTTATTCAAAAAAATAAATTTTTGGGGGGGGGGCCTTGGGGGTCCTTGTGGGACCCCCTGAGCAGGCCTAGGGGGTCAGGGTGTGTCTACCCTGCCCCCTTTGCGTGTTTTGCGCATTTGTTTTCTGCCATCTTGTGCCTCGGTTCTACCGAGGCACAAGCTGGCTGCCAACACTTCCTGGTTCGAAGTGTTGACAGCCAATTAGCATACAGCTCGTGCACGGGAGGATCCGCGGCCCTAGATATATAGGTACTTTTAAATGTCATTTTCTCAGGAACTACTGAACGGATTTACATAAAAGGCATGAGTCTGAACTAAGGATTACCTCTTTGCCAAATTTAGTGTAATTCCGTTCAGCAGTTCGGGCTGTAGCTGCGGCTAAAGGTCCTTTGAGAAATTGCATGGGGAAAACACGTTTTGGGACCCCCCTTTTTTCTCGGCCCCCGCTACACGAATCATCCTGAGACTTTCAGGATAGGAGCGGACCGGAGCTGGCCAAAAGTTTTGCAAATTTCACGAAGATTCGTCAATCGGCGCCAAAGAATGTTGCGCATTTCCTATGGAAAATAGGTCCTAACTATAACTATCTACTGGCGACCGCCAGTAGATAATATACACACATATATATATATATTCACTGAAAAAACCAAAGGTTTCAGGGGCGTTATAGTTGGGAATTGGCATTTAAAAAACCTTAGAAATTCACTGAAAAAACCATAGGTTGCAGGGGTGTTATAGTTAGCTGGACAAAACCCTAGAAATTCCCCTGTTATAGTTAGTTCAGCTAACTATAACTCGCGCCCTGCAATGCACTGCTGATGACGTCACATATTACATCACTCATGACATAGTCCGTGACATCACTGATGACATCACTGATGACATCTCAAATGACATCACTGATGACGTCATCCATGTGATACATTAGTGCATCTTCTCACACCCTAATATAACCTTTGATACACCGACTCCAAATTTCAAACGGCCATTTTGACAACCATAGATACTCCAATACCAATAACTACACACCAACCCATTGACTTTTAGGTCTACATACATGTCCACTCACTCACCTGTACAGTCACTCATACTTACAGTCACTCTGTGCATTTATACACCTATATAGACACTCACACACCGCTAATCATCCATTGAGGTACTGACACATCTAGTCAATCATGCAAATAATTAATCACAGTCCAATTTACTCACCTATACAGTTAAACACACTCAAGTTCACTTACTCATAAAAATACTAACAAATTCTGTGTCTTCCTGCAGAAAAACAAACAGCACATGACACAGAATCAGAAAATAGCTTTATTTGATTTAGTCAGAGAAATCACAAAAGCACAATTAAATATCATATCAGCTGTTATAAAAAACTATTAAAAAACGATCCATTAAAAACTTTTAAAAGGTTTCCGAATGGTCAACCAGATAAAATGTTCAGTTCATTGATAGTCTGCATCTAATTACACTTTTTAAAAACATGGCAACCAAATGTGTTGACATTTCATCTTCCAACATGTGCAATTTTAGCAGTGCCACTCTACATTGTCTCAATCCCCAACGTTTCAATAAAAGTTTTAGATACTTGTTTCGTGGCAGTGTATAAAATTTACAAAACAAAGTGCAGTGTATCAATGATTGTTGTGAAATATCGTCACAGGGACAGAGTATCATCTCTTTCGACCAATTATTCGGTTCCGGGAATGTAATCCATCTGAAAAAAGTGCCCCCCCTAAAACGGGTCAATAACATCCTAGAATAACAACTCTGGGTATTTACTAGATAATCCTGTAGCCCAGGTCTCTGTAAAATTAAATGATTTTCCATTACCGATACCTTCTTTCCTTCTACTTGCCACCGTTTTGTCTCTAAGGTAATAAGACAAATCTCTTTTAGTTTTTTTCGTGATATTGTTGTTAAGAGATCCGGGGAGTCAAAGAATTCAGGGTGCCCAATCTCCTTAAAACATTTTTTTTAACATAAGTGAGCCACTTAATGTTTAATGCACCCTGTAACTTTGAACAATCTTGAAATATGTTCCTATTTAATTCTGTCTCCTTAGTCGTCCACACCTTATGCCACAGTAAAATAGGACTCATTTTAATAAGATCTGTAACATAGGTCAGACCTAACTCCTTGTGGCAAACATACGTAGAGGTTGACTTTGTTACTGCTAACCGGTGTTCTCACAGAGTTGAATCTCTCGAGTATCTGCTATCCCCAACATTCCTGCTCCATAAGTTACTGTTGAAATACATTTTAATTTGTAGATTTCAAGTAAGATATGTACTGGCCTGCCTCCCACTTTATTGGCAAATTGTTGTATTGCCCCAATAGCACGAGAAAACGCTAGTTTTCTTGTGTGCGCGGCAGCGGACCAAGACCCATGTTGTTCAAACACTATTCCCAAATAAGAAAAGGTTTTGGTTTGTTCTATCCTTGATTTCCCTAGAAAGATCTTACATTGGGTGTTCCTTTTATGTGAACAACACATAGTAAAGGTTTTCCCTATGTTAATTTTTAAACCCCTATCACTCATGTAGTCAGAGAAGGAACAAAGTGTTTGCTGTAATCCCCTCTGGGTCCTGGCCATGATTACCACGTCATCCGCATAAAGTAAGATGGGGGCTGAATTTCCTCCTATTTGAGGGTAATCTTGATTTTCATTAATTAAATGGGTTGCCACGTTATTAATATAAAGGTGAACAGAAATGGGGCTAAAATGCAACCCTGTCGTACTCCTATTTTTATGGGGAATTTCCTTGAGCATTGGCCGTATTTACCAAATTTTACTCTTGCTCCCGCCCCTCTATATAATTCCTTGACAAAAAGTAATATGTGGTGATCAATGCCTAATTCCATTAAGGTATCCCACAGGATTTCGTGACTAAGGCAGTCGAACGCCGAGCTAAGATCGACGAAAGTTAAAAAGAGGTTACCTTTTTTCGCCTCCACATATTTTCCTCTAATGATGGCTAAGTTCAACCCTTGTTCCTTAGTGCCCAATCCGGCTTTAAAGCGATATTGGAACCTTGAAAGCATCCCTGAGTCTTCTGCCCATGTTTGCAGCCTATTTAGTATTACTCTCCCTGCTATTTTCATAAGAGAGTCTAGCAACGAGATGGGCCTGTAGCATTTAGGGTCGTTTCGGTCCCCCTTCTTAAAAATTGGAACCACTATTGCCTCTTGCCATGTTTGTAAAAAACCTTGTTTATTGCTACTATTTAGGACATTAGTTAACAGGGGCGCCCATAAGGCCATATTCATCTTATATGTGTCCACAGGTACTCCGTCTGGACCGGGGGCCTTTCCTGCTGCACTGTCTATGATGCTATTTCCACCTCAGCTACTGTAAAATAAATTTCCAAGGGAAACAGGCCATCTAAGCTCTCACAAGAATGGGCTAGTTCTTCCTCCTCTGCCTCTTACGGAGCGTCTTTTTTGTAAAGTTCTGTGAAATGGGCTACCCAGGTGTCTTCATCTATCGCCATTTCAATGGTATCTGTGTTTCTAGCTGCAAAAAAAGGTGCATTTACCGCTTTCCAAAACCCTGTAGTATCTTTCAAGATACAGGCTTGATGTAGAGTATCCCACGCTTCTTTTTTAATTATCTTCTTCCGATTTTTTCTTGCAGCGTGGTAGGACACTCTCGCATTTCTAATTTCAAAGGGATCTTTTGGTACTCTTTTGAGTGTTTGGATCAGGGCTGCGTGTGTCTTCCTGCAATCTCAATCAAACCATCCCTTGTCCTTTTGTCTAGGATGCTTTTTAAGAGTGCCCGTGAGGGCCTTTTTTATTTCTGCAGAAATACCGCAGAAAGCAGAAATAATTTCACTACAGTCCCCATCTGCTGATAAGCACAACATGAAGTCTTTGTAGTTATTTTTTATCAGGACTTCCAAGAAATTGACAGGGTCTACTTTGTTCCATTTTATTGAATAACCATTTAATTTGGCTAGAGTTAGTCTGTGTCTATAAAGATTTTCTGTGACATCATGATTTTTTCTGTTAGTAGTCAAAAGTTCTAAACCCAGGCTAATGGGGAAATGATCACTAAGTGCAATATCGCCTATAGCAAGCTGTAAAATATAACAGTGATAACTATTTGATACCAGTATAAAGTCAATCACTGAATTACAGCCCCTGCCATTAAAGGTAGGGTAAAAAGGCGTCTGTTGGTTGCAGACTTCATTCGCAAAACCCAGATCTAACTCAAAAAGTAAAGTATTAAAAAATTTCCCTTCAGTAGTGTGGGTAAAATGAGTACAAGGGTCTCCCACGAGGTTATTCAAACCACACACCACTGTCTGACTATTAGTGCACAAATAACAGTTAAAGTCCCCTGCCCAAATCACACAAGACCCCTGATGTTTTTCACACAGTTTGTAAGATCATCCATTTCTTTAATAAATTCATTTCCAGGGATGTTGTTATAAAAGTTGATCAAATTAATGTCATAATTTCCTCCTATACTTAGGAGGAAGAACTGGTAGTAACATGAATCCCTTATATCATTTTTTATCGTAATGTTTAACATATTTGATATATATGTACAAAGTCCCCCAGAATTTCTGCCCCTTGTTTGTTTCGCAGGTGTATGGAAAGTGCGATAGCCATTTATATGAATAGCTTCCCTTTCCCAGCACGCTTGTAAGCAGATGATAGAGAATTTATTTATGAAGGAGACAAACAAGGGGTCATTTATTTTACTAGCTATGCCCGCCACATTCGAACAGAGAAGTGTTAGGGAGTCCCCCTTATCCCTACACTTAGTCGTAGATCCCTCCCTTTCAGAGACATTGGTTTTCTGAATCAATCCTGATGGAACTTCATGCTCATTTCGTATGGTGACTGTGACTTGGCCAACTATCTGATCTAGATCGACTAAATTACATGGGGTGTCAGTCATAAACTTTTCGTCTTCACAGATTTGTCCTTGGTCCACTAAGTGTGCTGTAATGTGCGTATTTATTAAACCTTCCTGGGTGTCAAACTTCCTCTCACTTTTGGCATTCAAATGATTCCCATTTGAGGAATTTCTTTGATCATACCCCTTGCTGGTTGTTCTAATTGCTCTACTTGAGGATAGTCAGTCCACCAGGTCCAAGCAGCTAAATCTATTTTAGGTGGGTATCTTCTTTCAGTTAGTTATTGGTAGTTGACCTCTTCTTTCCCATCCCTCATGCATTGATTTCTTCGCCCATATCCGCTTGCCATCAGGCTCAATTAGATTAGTTTTGGGTAGAAATAAGAAAGCAATCTAGTTTCTATAGATGAACCTGTGTGTTCATTTCCCCGTGAGCAGATATATTCAACTGTGCGGGGATCTTTAAAGTTTACCACCACACAGTCGCCCCGGATTGTTTTTGGGCTGTGCCCCACCCACAAAATTCTCCGCACCATCAATATTTCACTTGTGTTATATCGGGGGAGTGTTCGATTTATATTGAGCCAGTGTGTTACCTTATTTTTCAGGGACATATATGATTCATGGCTGGAGCTATCTGATTCTGGAACACCTGTCAATACGACCACATATGGGCCAGTTTCTGGTGGTAAGTTTAAACAGGGACCCGCCTGAGGCACCCCTACAATAGATGGTTCACTTAGTTTATTTTGGGGGGCACTAGCTGAGATGGGCTTTTCTAGGAGTTGTGAGCAAGTTCTTATGGAAGTTACCGGGATTGTTGGTATAGGTGCAAGTGAGGTGTCAACAATTGGTATCAGGGCAGGTGGAATGATAATTTTTTCTTTTTGTACTTTTTTCCCCTGAGCATTGGCTGTGCGTTGATGATTTTCTTTAATTTCGTCTATTAGGCTCCTATTTGACTGTTCTAATTGCGAGAGCTGATTCTCAATCCGTGCCAGTCTTGATTCTAGGGGTTCTAAGGAAGCTTTTAGCAGAGCTCTCAGGTTTTGTAATAGGGGATTTTCTTCCACCTCTGCCTCAATCCTATCCATATCTTTTATGACATCGACGCCCCCACTATTTAGGTCTTGAGGTAGATTTTCCAGGAGATGGATACTATGCCTGGTCAATGACTTCTTACTAACTTCATCCTTTGATTTGGATATGGTATCACGCTTTCCTATGTCTTTGGCAGCCTTTGATTGCCTATTACTATTTTTTGTCCTAGTTATATTCTTTGTTTTAGGGATAGCACCCTCGCGCCTATCCCTTAATTTTCTAGTGTTGCATATCTCCGGGGAGTTTTTCCATGCTGACGTTTGCACAACCTCCGTTGTTGTTATCAATTGTGTACTAATTGTAGGTACGTTTTCTCCAGTGTGTGGGTGGTAAATAGGGGCTTGAATATCTAAGGGGTTACCATTCGAAGTGCGTTCAGGTGTTCGTACGGTCGAAAATGGCCCATTGAGGATCGTCTCGCCATGGCCAAGTCTTGCGACACCCGTCGCTCCATAAGTATTATGCCTTGATCAATTACCGAGTTCGCTCTAACTATGAAATTGTCCAGGGTACCAGTTAGCATTTTCGCCCTTGTTGTGGTTTTGCTCGTGTTTCCAAGGTCCGACATACTATTTGGCTCAAAACGGTTAGATGGAACACGGGGTTCTTAAATATTCCACAAAAGTACCTCTATTTCACAGTAGATGACAGAGGGTGATCCCGGTCCGGTCTCTCTCGTGCTCGAACGGACCCGCCCTTGGTCTGGGCTTCGTCCAGCGCCGCCCGCGTCCCGCGACGCGGAGGGAGCCTCTCCCTTTTCTGCGCCTCCGGGCGCGAGGAGAACGGGAGTTGGCCGCTAGGCAACCTGGGAGCTGTAGTCTCCCCCTGCTGATGCCGCGCGATGGTGTGGAGCGGCGGTAGGGGAGGCTCACAGCGTCAGGGCCCCAGGTGCGGCAAAATGGAGAGCGATATCAGGGGCTGGCAGCAGGTCCGCTAGTTCAGGAAAGACAACACCAAGTAAGACACCCGCTCCACCGAGGGAGCCTCTCCCTTTTCTGCGCCTCCGGGCGCGAGGAGAACGGGAGTTGGCCGCTAGGCAACCTGGGAGCTGTAGTCTCCCCCTGCTGATGCCACGCGATGGTGTGGAGCGGCGGTAGGGGAGGCTCACAGCGTCAGGGCCCCAGGTGCGGCAAAATGGAGAGCGATATCAGGGGCTGGCAGCAGGTCCGCTAGTTCAGGAAAGACAACACCAAGTAAGACATGACACAGATATCCTTGCACTATGGCGCATACAGCCACTCCCAAAATCACACACTCTCACATATAGATAGTTATATACTCTTACACACATATACACTGTGTTTCACATATGTATTTACTGACACATGTACAACTGAGATATACATTCAATCACTAACACACCCATACATACACTCACCCAACCATACAGTCCATCACAGATGCACTCTTAAAACCATGCACCCACTGAATCACCCACTCACACATCTAGTCACAGAGTCACACACACCCTACCCACACAAACACTCAGGCACCCATACAGATACTCAGACAACCAATCAATAACCCATATAGACACTCATATAGCTATTCACAAAACCATGCAGCCACTTATACACCAACACAGACACATACAGACATTCACACAGTTTAGTCACTAGTCTGCAGTAAGATACATTTAATGACTCACTTATAGAGTCAGTTACGCACCTAGAAAATCATCCATTCACACACTTGTACACCCACTTATTTTTCAACAGGCCTTTCCCTATATATATTAAACATTAAAACTGTTCAGAAACACATACTCAATGGATGATGTCATCAGTGATGTCATTTGAGATGTCATCAGTGATGTCACTGACCATGTCATGAGTGATGTAATAAGTGACGTCATCAGCAGTGCATTGCGGGGGCGCGAGTTATAGTTAGCTGAACCAACTATAACGGGAATTTCTAGGGTTTTGTACGAGGGAAATGTCCAGCTAACTATAACACCCCTGAAACCTATGTTTTTTTCAGTGAATTTCTAAGGTTTTTTAAATGCCAATTCCTAACTATAACGCCCCTGAAACCTTTGGTTTTTTCAGTGAATTTCAAAGGTTTTTTAAATGCCAATTCCTAACTATAACGTGCATGAAACCTATGGTTTTTTCAGTGAATTTCAAAGGTTTTTTGAATGCTAATTCCTATCTATAACTTATCTCTAAAGATATCATGAAAAGCATTCTTTTTTAAAAGTAGGGTGCACATTAGTTTTGTGGAAAAGCATCTTTGTGATTGGTTAATAAAAAGCAGTTTCAACGTGGAGTACATATCATAGGATAAAATTTGCTCAGCTCAACCACACCTGCTACT
The DNA here is from genome assembly GCF_964204655.1 of Triturus cristatus. Taxonomy (NCBI): domain Eukaryota; kingdom Metazoa; phylum Chordata; class Amphibia; order Caudata; family Salamandridae; genus Triturus; species Triturus cristatus. The sequence continues at coordinate 361,962,717 of NC_140586.1, read as the reverse complement.
TGCATTTGGAAGGCACTGTTCGAACTTAAAACAATCGTCAACTTTTAACCTGCACGTGTCGTTAAATGTTCAATAAAATGTTACAATAAAATATCGTAAAGTTTAAAAAAATTGATTAACTTTTACCCTGCACGTATTGTAGAATGTTCTAGAAAGTGTGTTGATAGAATACGTTGCACTTCTGACTTCTATGTGTTGTTGAATATTGTAAAAAATGGTTCATATGGAAAATTAAAAAGAAACCAATAGAGAAGTTTTGGAACCTAAAATAATCAAGGAACTCTTCTAATTTATTCTTTACATGTTTTTATGTGTGCAGCAACAAAATTATAGACACAACAGCACTAGGAAGAGGAAGAAGCAGTGAGTGGGGAGACGGGGGAAGATGGGCAGAATGGCACACATGCAAAATAAAGTACAGCACAAGTATAGACAAACAATGGCCAAAATGAAACACACTAACAAGGAGCACAAGTCACACAACCTGCCAACATCACACCACTGAACGAGCATAGAAGTGAAAACCACGCTGTATTCATACAGGATGTGTACAAAGGCCAGTCGTTGGTGTTGTGGGATGTCTGCGACCGTGGTCATCATGGATGAGATGCCCAGCATGTGGAACATGGTCGAGTTCACTGTGTGTTATGCTGCCAAACGGCTGCTCCTCCCTCCCACGAGCCCCCACACTTTGTACAGTGCGCTGTTGTATCTCGTGCACTCGTACGGCACACCATTGTAATGCCTATTTGCGCATGTCCTGCTACATTCCAACTACAACATCACAGTGCCGTTTGGAGGTGGTGAATGCCACTTTACAACATCGACTGCTGCGGCTCTTGAAACAGGCCACACCAGAACACAGAGACACACTTACCGCACTTACTGTACACGGACATGTCCGAGACACCCCGTTCCCCTTGCCGGATAGGCACACCCCTCCACTGACCTGTGAACCCCAGACCAGCACACGCCAGTTGTGCATGCAGGAGGATGCGTGCGTAGCTACACATCCAGGCTCACTGCCAACGCTGAGGTGACAGCACACTGTGATGTTGCAGGGCCCGTGCCTATCATGCTAAGACAATGACCACAGGGACACACTTACTAAGATGTGGGTTTGGGGGGCATTGGCGGTCCTGGAGTTGTTGAGATAAGTCTTCTGGCCCTCATGGGTATCCCTGTATCATGCTCATTGACTCTATAGCACCTGTGGGTGTTCTGGTGTGGCTCTTGGCTGTGTTCCCTTTCATGGTGCAGGTAGTTGTCCTGCTTAACACCAGCAGAAAGCAGGTGTAAAATCCCTGGTGCTAACGTGTCTTATCGCCAGAATTTGTTTCGCATTGCAATTGGTGTGAAAGTTGTTGATGTGATTTGTTTTGTGTGCAGAACAATATACGAACTGAGCAGTGTATCTCGTCAAGATCCAGCCCCTGACGCACTATTCCAATCAATATAAATACAATGAGATTTCGTAATAGATTTTGTTTGTACACTGTAAGTGCAGCCAATACCTCAGTGCAATACAATACAGGATTTTAGTATTTAGAATAAATCGGAAAGGTGCACCTCGTGTCTTTTTGCACGGGAACGGCTACTCTCGATTTCATTATCAGCACTTTAACGGAAGTAAAGTTGAGATAAATCGAACACGCTATTCAGAAGTTGGTGCAAACTGCAGATATCACCAGTATTCCAGCAATAAGTGCCTCAAAATTTAACACCATGGTGGACTCCATCAAATAACAGTAATAAGAACAAGAGAGTCATACAGCAGTTAAGAGAACAACCAAAAACATTAATTTTTTTTTTCAAATTTTATTTTTTATAATAATAAATATATAAACAATAAACTATTTTCAAACTTAATTTTTTTATTAACATAAATATAAACAATAAACTAATAAACAAAATGTAACAACAATAATACAAAACAACAAGGCGGAACACTCCTGTGGGAACCACGGATGTCGACGACAGACCTGGAAAATCAGAAAGATTGTTAAAAAAAAAATACAACGTGGTATTCTCAACAAAATACCACAAGAAACAAATCACAGATATATAAAATGCATACAGCTAACAAAATTTCACGTACAAAAACTTTAAATGTTGCCGCTTTAAAATATTTACCGAATCTGAGGAAATCTTTTTGCAGAAGGCACTACGCCCACAATGTTTTTCTTCAGTGGTGAGGAAATTTTTTACTTTTTCCAAGGGGCAAACAAAGACCAATGCCACCTTCATCACTCGCAAGATTTGCCAAAGAGTTCTGTTACGAGGGGATCCTAACAAAAAATACTCGTGCGGCACAGCAAGTATGATGAAACACCTAGGGACCCTTCATCCAAACAATCTTGCACGAGAAGAGTGCAAACAGATGAGAAACACTCCTGTTCTGTATCTGTAAAAAAGAATCATAAATAAATGTATATTAAGAACTTTCAAATTTATACTATTCCATTACTGTACAAACACTTTATATAAAAACTGACTAAGAAACTATAGCCGTGAACCACAAGTGTGACGATCGTTAAAACACTACATGCATAGTGCATACTACTTTGAAGCAGTTCATGCCCTAAAGCCTACCTCACTAAAAGACTACATGCTAACTGACTAAATGATTACAGTACTATAAGGAGACACACTGGGTGAGTGACAGGGTGTTTGCTAGAAGAGTATGAATACTAACTAGGGAATTGAAGGTGTGAAACACAACTGTGTAGGTGATTAGAGGACTGCATCCATACTGCATAGGCATTTAAAGCAGTCCATGTGCTAAGGCCTGGCTCACTGCATGACTACTTGGGTACGGACTGAATGATTAGAGTACAGCAAGGAGAGTGTCTAGGTGAATTTATAAGTGCTAGGCTTTTCGCACAGGGAATGGATTAGTACTTGGTACTGAATGGGTCACTAGAGGAGTGCAAAGGCAGTGACAAGTGCTGGACTCTATGGATACTGACTAGGAAATTGAAAGTGTGAAAGACAAGTGTCTAGGTGGTTAGAAGACTGCATGCATAGTGCATAGGGGTGTGAAGCAGTCCATGTGCTAAGGCCTGGCTCAGTGTATGAATACTTAGACACTGACTGAATGATTAGAGTACTGCAAAGATAGTATCTTGGTGAATTTATAAGTGTTTGGGTTTTAGCACAGTGAATGGATTAGTACATGGTGCTGAATGGGTCACTAGAGGACTGCAAAGGGAGTGACAGGGTATTTCGTGGAAGTGTATGGGTACTGACTAGGGAATTGAAGGTGAGAAAGACAATTGTGTACGTGGTTAGAGGACTGCATGCATAGTGGATAAGGGTTTGAAGCAGTCCATATACTAAGGCCTGGGTCACTGGATGAGTACTTGGGTACTGACTGAATGATTAGAGTACTGCAAGGAGAATGCCTGGGTGAATTTATTAGGGTTTGGTGCAGTGAATGGATTAGTACATGATGCTGAATGGGTCACTAGAGGAGTGCAAGGGGAGTGACAGGGTAATTGCTGGAAGTGAACGGATAATGACTGGGGGATTGAAGGTGTGAAAGACAAGTGTGTAGATGGTTAGAGGACTGCATGCATAGTGGATAGGGGTTTGAAGAAGTCCATGTGCTAAGACCTGGCTCAGTGCATGAATACTTAGGCAGTGACTGAATCATTAGAGTACTGGAAAGAGGGTGTCTTGGTGAATTTATAAGTGTTTGGCTTTTAGCACAGTGAATGGATTAGTACATGCTGTTGAATGGGTCTCTAGAGAACTGCAAAGGAAGTGACAGGATGTTTCCTGGAAGTGTATGGATACTGACTAGGGAATTGAAGGTGTAAAAGACAAGTGTATAGTATGTTAGAACACTACATGCATACTGCATAGACATTTGAAGCAATATATTTGGTACTTAGAAACTGACTAAATAATCAGACTACTTCTAGGACAGTGCTTAGGTAAAACTTTTACATTTTTAGTTCTGCCACAGTGAACAGAATAGTGCATGGTACTGCACCTTAGTGTCAAACCCTGACTCATTTTATCAATGCATAAGCAAAGACTAGCTTCTAATGCTACTAAAACTTGACAACATGAGAGGTTTTAAATTAGTTATCTGTCAGCAAATACACGGTTACCAAATGCTTCTCTCACAGTGGTTCTCAAATGCACACAGACTCACAGTGTGATTCTAGACAACAGCCACTATACCTAGGAGTTTACCAAAAATCATTCACTACTGTGGAAGTGGTAAGGGAACTGCACACAATCTTCATATTTCAGGACTGCACTTTTATGTCCAAGCCTGACTCATATAATCAAAGCATAAGCAAAAACTGGCTTCTAATGCTACTAAAACTTCACAACATGACCGGTTTTAAAACAGGTATCTGTCAGCAAATACACGATGTTACCAAATGCTTCTCTCACAATCCTTACCCAAATGCACACAGACTCACAGTGTGATTTTAGACAAGCAACACTATCCTAGGAGTTCACCAAAACTCATTCATTAGTCTGGAAGAGTTAATGGTACTGCACACAATCTACATATTTAAGTACACCACATCAGTGTCAAAGCATGACTCATTTAATCAACGCATAAGCAAAGACTGGATTCTAATCCTACTAAACTTCACAACATGACAGGTTTTAAAACAGTTATCTGTCAGCAAATACATGATGTTACCAAATGCTTCTCTCACAGTGATCCCAAATACCCACTAACTCACAGTGTGATTCTAGACAAGCACCACTATCGCTATGAGTTTACCAAAACTCATTCACTACAGTGCAAGTGGTAAGGAAACTGCACACAATCTACATATTTCACAACTGCAATTTACTGTCAATGCCTGACTCATATAATGAAAGCATAAGCCATAACTGTCTTCTAATGCTACTAAAACTTGACAACATGACATGTTTTACAACACTTATCTGTCAGCAAATACACGATGTTACCAAATGCTTCTCTCACAATCCTTACCCAAATGCACACAGACTCACAGTGTGATTTTAGACAATCAACACTATCCTAGGACTTTACCAAAACTCATTCACTACTGTGGAAGGGGTAAGGGGACTGCACACAATCTAAATATTTAAGTACAGCACATCAGTGTCAAAGCATGACTCATTTAATCAACATATAAGCAAAGACTGGATTCTAATGCTACTAAAACTTCACAACATGACAGGTTTTAAAACAGTTATCTGTCAGCAAATACATGATGTTATCAAATGATTCCCTCACACTGATCCCAAATACATACTAACTCACAGTGTGATTCTAGACAGCCACCACTATCCCTATGAGTTTACCAAAACTCATTCACTACAGTGCAAGTGGTGAGGGAACTGCAAACAATCTACATATTTCACGACTGCAATTTACTGTCAATGCCGGACTCATTTAATGAAAGCATAAGCCATAACGGTCTTCTAATGCTACTAAAACTTGACAACATGACTGGTTTTAAAACAGTTATCTGTCAGCAAATAAACAATGTTACCAAATGCTTCTCTCACAATCCTTACCCAAATGCACACAGACTCACAGTGTGATTTTAGACAATCAACACTATCCTAGGAGTTTACCAAAACTCATTCACTAGTCTGGAAGAGTTAATGGTACTGAACACAATCTACATATTTAAGTACAGCACATCAGTGTCAAAGCATGACTCATTTAAGCAACGCATAAGCAAAGACTGGATTCTAATGCTACTAAAACTTTACAACATGACAGGTTTTAAAAAAGTTATCTATAAAAAATACATGATATCACCAAATGCTTCTCTCACACTGATCCCAAATACACACTAACTCACACTGTGATTCTAGACATGCACCACTATCCCTAGGAGATTACCAAAACTCATTCACTACAGTGCAACTGGTAAGGGAACTGCACACAATCTACATATTTCAGGACTGCACTTTTCTGTCAAAGCCTGACTCATATAATCAAATCATAAGCCATAACTGTCTTCTAATGCTACTAAAACTTCACAACATGACAAGTTAAAACAGTTATCTGTCAGCAAATACACGATGTTACCAAATGCTTCTCTCACAGTGGTTCCCAAATGCACACAGACTCACTGTGTGATTCTAGACAAACAACACTATCCCTTGCACTATACCAAAACACATTTCTTCATCTAAAAGTAGTACTACATTTTAGTATAGAAACATAACAACTCATTTCACAAATTCATAAACAATGACTGGTTTCTAATTCTACCAAAATATAAAAACAGCACAGTTATCTGTCTACAAACACATGAAAAACACAAATGCTTATCACAGAATGGTTTCTACATGCACACACATTGTAGAGAAAAAAAGTACTCCCTACACTTTAGCAGGAAAAATACATTAGTCTGATTAAAATCAAAATAGTCTACATACATCCCCTCACAATTAAATAACTCATCTTTCAAGTTCTTTTGTAGATTAAGAAGTATATCAATCACTCACCATATTTTCTTTTACAGAATCTCTGCACTGTGCACCTCTCAGCAAAAGCAAAGAATGGAAAAGTTTTCCTTTCATTTTCCACACATATACTTGTAAACATCAAATCACAATCCTTCGCACATAAACTCAAAAGCAAACACACATTTCTATTGGTTAAACATTTCAACCCTTTCCAACTGAAATACATTTCAACCCTTCCCCCAATCTTCCTTCTGCCTGTTACCATAGAAACAGGTCATGGAACACTGCACTGAGCTCACAGGTCACAAGTTCAGCACACAATGTTCCTACACAAGACAGGAAGTGTGCTTGACTTTTCAACATATCAGCTTATCATATATAATGTTCCTTACAATCTGTTTTTATTAACCAATAACAATCATACCTTTAAAAAACAGAAATAAAAACCCTACATTTCAGTGTAGAAATTTGTCATATAACCAATGCTTTCTTGTCGTTTTTCAAAAAACGTTACCGTGGATCCGCGCACCCACTGCGAGAGAATCCGTGCATCCAACGCGATAGAATGCGCGCACCATGCACACATTTCCCTGTTTTTTAAAAAAAAAGAAAAGGGGGCCCCAGGGGGTCCTTCTCCGACCCCCTAAGCACCTCTAGAGGATCAGAGTATTTCCACTCTGCCCCCTTTATATGTTTTACACACTTATTCCCCTTGCATCTTCAGCCTCGCTTCTACTGAGGCAGAAAATGGCTGCCAACAGTTCCTGGTTTTGAATGTAGAGAGACACTCGACAGCCAATTAGCATTCAGCGCGCGATCGGGAGGGTGCGCGCTCGGTTCGGGGAGGGTGCGCTTACGGTGCGGGTACGGTCCGCTGATCCTCCGCAGCCATAGATATCACTAACTTTTTTACCCTAATTTTCTCAGGAACTACTGAACAGATTCACACCATATATGCAAAAGGCACGAGTGCGAACTGAGGACTGCCTCTTTGCCAAATTTGGTGTCATTCCGTTCAGCGGTTCGGGCTGTAGCTGCGACAACAGATCCTATGGGAAATTGCATGGGGAAAACGCGATTTGGGACCCCCCTTTCTTCTCGGCCCCCGCTTGACGGATCACCGCAAAACTTTCAGGGTAGGAGCGGAGCGGAGCTGGCCAAAAGTTTGGAAAATTTTGTGAGGATTCGTCAACCGGCGCCAACATTATTCCAAATAGAATGTTGCGGATTTCCTATGGAAAATAGGTCCTAACCATAACTATCTACTGGCAACCGCCAGTAGATTTTATATATATATATATATATATATATATATATATATATATATATATATATATATATATATATATATATACACACACACATATATATAGATATATATATATAGATGCTGTCATTGGATAATTTTTTCAATGCATGGTCGTTAATATTTACTTGGTTCTAGGTGTTTATGATATCTTAGTGATAAGGAGCAGAGCCCTGGGAGAATACGGGGTTCTATCCTGGAAACGCAATTTGGTATAAGTACTGCTCTCTATTCTGATACAAGCATGTGAATTTATGAAAGATTCAATACTGGATAAAAAGCTAATTACTTACCTGTACACTATGGTTCTCCAGTATTGATATCTTTCATAGATTCACATGCGACCCGTCCGCCTCCCCGTTTCTCAGGTAGACCATTTTATCTCTAGATACATCCTTGGCTCTCACTCGGGGCTGGAAATCTGAGGTATAGTGGCTCTGCTGGGGAGTGTGATGTCAGGGCTGGCAGCTGATTGGCTGAGTTTTGGACCACATAATAATGATGTTAGGTTACCAAACAATATACTTCCCTATGGGTTTTCTATGCAGTTTTCTCTTTTACTGCTATTGTTATTCTTTTACCGTGAGACTTCCACCATGATGACGGGGAAGATACAAGCATGTGAATCTATGAAAGATATCAATACTGGAGAACCATAGTGTACAGGTAAGTAACTAGTTTTTTATTACTGCCTGTATCATAGATTTTCTAGGTAGGGCTAATCATTTTTTAAAACGTTTTCCCTCTTCAATATCCCATCTTCTTTTACCACTCATGTACAATACTTCAGCTCCATATTGAAACTGAGGCAGTATCATGGCTATATAAGCATTTAGGACAGGTTTAAATGACATAACTCCGTACTTCTTATTAAATTTTTTCAACCCACTAACTGAGGCCAGGGCTCGTATTCTTAATGTATTCAGATGAGTTTCCCATTTAAGGGATCTTTCGAACCATATACCCAAGTATTTATATTCATTTACTTCTTCCACTTTAGTAGAGCCCAGAAACCAGCTAAATTTCTTCCTTTTCTTGCCAAAACTTAAGACCTTGGTTTTGTCTAGATTCACAACACATTTTTTCTGGTTGCAGTATTCATTAAACACAGCCAGCTTCCTCTGCAGACCTGTCTCTGTTCGATCTAAAATTACCAGATCGTCTGCATAGAGTAAGCAAGCGATGTGTTTTCCATCTAATTTTGGGCTAACACCCTGTACCTTCTTTAGTATATTAGGTAAATCAGCCGTGAACAAAGAAAAGAGCAAGGGGCCCAATACACACCCTTGCCTTAGCCCATTTTCCCACAACCGATTGTGGTCAACCAGGTCAAACACAGCCCGAAAGTCAATAAAGAAACTGAACAGCATACCCCCTTGCTCCACTGACTTTCGTGCGATTGACCAAAGGGAGAAACAGTGGTCTATAGTAGAATGCCCCTTTTTAAAACCTCCCTGTTCTGGGGGTATCACTTGATTGACCTCTGCCCATTTTCTTAGTTTTTCTAGGATTACCTTGGAAAATACCTTCTCTCCCATATCCAAGAGGTTAATTAACCTATAGTTTTTGGTTGTTTGTACCTCTCCACGCTTGTGGATGGGCCTAATGATCACACCTTTACAGGTGTGGAGCATCTTCCCTGTCTCTGGTATGCTGGAGAACATATTTGTAAAAAATGTACCCCCAATCGGATTTGGTCTTTATGATTACTGCCGGAAGGTTATCAGGACCGGCTGCACTAGTCAGTTTTAGGTTTGCTACAATACATTTAACGTTACTTTCAGAAAATAATAATCTGGTATCCTCCCCCATCTCTAGCCATCTTACGTGTTCATAGTTGCTTGCCGTTCTCCTATACTATATATTTCTCCCAAGTAAACTTTGCAATCTTCTTCTGTCACTGCACAATTCATAGTTGCCTGTTTCTTACCCGACCTCTCTTGGATCAGTTTCCAAAATTTTCTTCCATCCTTAGTTTCTGTTGCCTCCAAGAGGTTACCCCAGCATTTCTCTTTATAAATTCTCTTCTGATCTCTTAAGACTTTTTTATACATTTCTTTAATTTCTGTAGGGTAGTCACCATCTCTATATCATACTTCAGTCTCAAACTTCTTTCCCCTTTTCTCATATTAGCCTTTAATTTCCCACATTCCACACTGAACCAATCTTTCTCTTTATGTCCTTGTTTATGTCTCGCCTGGCGTAGGCTGCGCGCATGTGCAGTCTCGCTGGCGAGATTTAATGATATGGGGTATTTTCTGTAAGGGGCATTAAGCCCTGCCCCTCTTTTCCATTGGCTGGTGTCACCGTTTATGCTAAACGGTGGCCAGCCATTGGAAAAGAGCTACTTGTGATGTATTCGCTCGGCTATTTCGGCCGTCCCATTTGGACAGCCTCGCCTGCTTTGCGTTCGTTGCAAAAGGTTTCTTATCTTTATGGGGCCAAACACATGGCCCCAAAAAAGACAGGAAATCTTTTAGCAGGTGAGACAGCCGAGCAAATATGTCATGGCAAGCGCTTGTTTTTTTATTCCGCTCGCCGGGCGGGAACTCTCCACGTCTCGCAGTTTCGCTTCTATTTCGCCACCAATTTAGCCGTCAAAATGAAGCTCGTGAGGTAAGAAATCAGGGAATGCGGACCTGGTGGTGGGTGTCGTACCTGAACGTGAAGATGGTAGAGGATTGCATGTGTAAACGATAGCGCTGATTGTGCAGCATCTTGGGGGAGGAGGCACAAAATGGCGGCAGAGAACGCTCCACTCTCAAGCACTTTGAACCGCAGGCCACTTGCTTGAACGGAATAAATGACTAGCGACATACGGGGAGGCGAGATGCACCTTACCCGCTAGTCATTTGGGAAATCCCGTGGATTGTTCATATTGGGCATGTTCAAATGTATTATTCTGAATCAGTTATGTCCCTTATTCTCCGCTGCTCTTGTGGCGAGCAACTGGCTAGTTCATGCTGATATTGGCAGAAAGCGACTGCACTTGTACGTGGAAAGGTGGTTTATATTGTAGATGTACTTCACAACAGTGCAAGGAAGAAACGTGCCCCTGCAGTGCCGCCTATTACAAATCGCTCACGTTCTGTGAGGTTTATTATGTAAGTAAGTGCTGTATATTTGTAGGCAGGGCAATGGCATAACTGAAATCGGGGTGACTGTATATTTATAGGCATGCTGGGTTAAGTGATACTCTTCGTCAAAAAGATGCAACTTGTTTGTCAGACCTCGGCCAAGATGAACCGACTGGCCTATTGTAAGGAAAGCAGTTCGAAAGAGTTGCTTTCACTGAGATATCTGATATCCTAGAACAAACGTGTTGTCTGGTACTAGTTGCACTACACTCAAATTCATGCGAGGCTATATACAAATTGGACAATTCTGCGTGTTTCTGGATTGAATCTGATTTCGAGTCAAGTATCTAAAATCACCTGATTTCAAGGAGATACTAAGGCAGTGGGTGCTTACATGAGACGCCTGTGTCTGAGATGAGAATCGCCGCTGTCTTACCTGCCGGTGAAGAGGGCATTTCACCAATAGCCCCTGCGGAATAGGAGGAGCTTATTTTGGCAAGGGCGCGGGGGCACAATAAACCGCTCAGGAGCTACTGTTTACCTCTCGTGAACACCGATTGGTCACCTTTTGGTATAAGAACGCTGTGTCCAGGAGTTGTTACATGAGTTATTTCTTGCTAAACCAAAAAACAAAAGGCGATGCACTGTCATGGGAAACCTCCCACGTCGAATTTATCACTCTAGTCGTCTTTTTCCGCCAACATCTGAGCCCTGTCGAACTTCACGCCAAAGGCGGTGCTGCTACTGCACAGATTATCATCCACATGCCAGGCTCTCACAAAACCAGCATTAAGTATAACAAGCATTGAAAATGCAATAGGTCTCGCCTTTGATTAAGTTAAAGGCATTTGCTTTGCTAATGGTATTGTATAGCAAACCAAATGGCTTTAACTTAATGAAAGGCGAGACCTATTGCATTTTTAATGCTTGTTTGTTCATTTCTGTAGTAGGGGATCTCTGTGTATAGTCATAATCTATGAATAGTCCCGCCCATGTGCGGGGACCCCGGAGCAATCAAAAATATCTCTTAAGCTGTCCTGCATTTGCAAACCTGCAAAGACACTTAAGAGACAGACAAAATAATACAGCCTAATAACAATATGGCTGCACTGGCCAGCACTTCATCTGAAGTGAACACAAAAAGCCAAAATAAAGTTTAAATGTCATTTTTATTCACATCTGACATGTTCCTTTATTGTATCACACTCCCTTCACCAAAATCCCTTTAAACAATAGAGAGGAAGGGGTGGACAGACAAGCCCTATAGGCTGTCATTATGTGTCTGCTAAAGGGATACCGTGCCTTTAAGGAACTCTCCAGAGACCCCCGGTATCCCAGGATGCACAGCCAAAGCAAGTTACTTTCAGTTCTTTTTTCCGGCTCCTGCTAGCAGGACCCTGGAGCTTGAGCTCTACCCTTTTGGGTGGATATTTGGAAAAAATTGGGTTTTTTGATAAAGAAGTTTGTTCATTCAACGTCTAGAGCCTTTCTCTGCTGCATCCTGCAATTTGGTGCAGTTTGACCCACTCTTAGCATGGCTTTATTTGATAAATGCCCTGAGTGTGGGAGGAAAATGGCCAAGACGGACCCACATGATGTCTGTATTCTCTGCCTCTCATCTTCACATGTCCCTGCTACATGTGACATCTGCAAGACCTTCTCCAAGAGGACCCTGAGAGACAGAGAGAAGATTCGCCTTCAGGGACAGGAGAAGCAGAGAACAGGTGGGACTTCGGGGCATGGAGGATCTCATTCCCCTTCCTCTGCCCATGCTTCAGCCACTGGAGGGACCTCCGGGCAGAAAAAGGAGCAGAAACGACACCTACCGGCTGGTAGATCGCGTTCGACGTCGAAGGCGACGACGTCGACGGCGAGAGGTAAAGCACCGGTGTGTTCGCCGTCGATCCAGGGCTCTGAATCTCGGCGTTCTCGACGTTCGACGTCGAGAGAGGGGCCGGCGAGACCTAGGACTAGGTCGCCGTCGAGGATTTCGCAGTCGACGTCGACACACCATCGACGTCGCACAGAGCCCAAAAGACGAGGCGTCAGCTCTTGGATCGACGCCGAGACACCGGCGGCTGCCGTCGAGGCGAAGGAGATCGCCGTCGAGGCACAGATCGCCGTCGAGGCACAGATCGCCGTCGAGGCACAGATCGCCGTCGAGGCGAAGGAGATCGCCGTCGAGGCACAGGAGATCGCCGTCGAGGGGCCACCGTTCGACGTCGAGGGGACGCAGTTTGCGGACAATGGCGAGGAGAAGCCGTACGAGGTCGACGCTCAGTTCGACGTCGAGGACATCGGGTAACACTTCTTCGGTGATTACCATATCCAGTCGTGGATCTAGGAAAAGAGGGCGCTCCCCCTCGTTTACTTCAGCACGGGATAGGCCCGCCAAGAAGAGAAGGGTGGACGGGAGTCCGGACAGTGCTAGTCCGGGTTCTCCTGCAAGGAGTGATGGGACTCCGCAGCCTCTCCCTCAGCCGCTGCCTCAGAAGCCTCCTCCGCCTCCTCCTCCTAAACGACCTACGCCGCCTCTGCCACCGCCGGTGCCTCAGCTCCCGCCGTCTCCTCGGCTACCGGTGATTCCTAAGGCCCCACACGCTCTCGATCTCGCCGGAGGTCACGGAGCAGACGCAGATCGTCCACTCACACCAGGCATGGACGACGGCGATATAGATCTCGTTCCAGAGGCACGGGGTATACAGACTCTTCGGGCAATGGACGGCTTTCCCCCTCGTTGTCGGAAACGCCGCCTACTAGAATCTCGCCGGTGGATGATATTGCCACTTTCCAGGATGTACTGATGAGGGGGGCGGCGAAATTGGAATCTCAGTAGCAGTACCGGTTCCCACTACCTCTGTGATCTTTGAGACTTTGCACAAGGCTCACCTGTCACGCCCCCTCCTGCCTTTGGTTCCGGGTTTGGAGGAACCAGCCATGGAGGTCTTCTTGACACCAGCCGTGGTGAAGTCTGCTCCCTCACGGTTGCAGAAAAAGTACAGGGCCCCTGATTCGGACCCGGCGTTCCTCAGGGTGGACCCCCCCCCGGACTCTGTCATTGTGGTTGCGGCTCGGAAACAACACTCCACGACGCCCTCTTCCACGGCTCCTCCGGATAAGGAGAGTCGCAAGATGGACTCCTTGGGGAGGAGAATGTGCTCTACGTCGGCCACGACTATGAAGGCTGCTAGCGCCTCCGCTCTGCTGGGTCGCTATGACCGATCGCTTTGGGACTCCCTGCAACAGTTTGCTGCCTCCCTGCCTAGGGATAAACGGGAGGACTTCCAGGAGGTGTTGAATGAGGGCATGATGGTCTCCAACCAGATCATCAGTGCAGCGGGGGATGTATCGTTGCTGGCGGCCCATGGGTACTGTCATGGAGTACACATGAGGAGACATTCCTGGCTGAGGCTTACCTCTCTAAAGCCTGAAGCGCAGCAAAAGATTGCTAACTTGCCTTTCTCTGGCACGACGTTGTTCGGGTCTCATGCGGATGACGAAATGGCCCGCATGAAGGCCGAAGCCGAAACCCTGAAGGCCGTGGGGTTGGAAAAACCCAAGGAACAGAAGAGGTCATTCCGTTCCTATGGCAGGCGTTATTCTAAACAATGCGGCCAGGGGCGTCAGTCTGGTCAACAACAACACCAACACCAGCAACAACAGCAGTTCCCGAGGCAGTCCTTTAAAAAGCGCCAGAGGGGCAGAGGCCAGCATCAATCCTCGTCGGGGAACAAGGGCCCGGCCGGGTCGAAGCCCTGAAAGGTCGCTTCCCCCTCATCCGTTACCCGCTCCGGTGGGGGGAAGTATTCAATACTACCTGGCAGAGTGGAGAACAATAACTCAGGACAAGTGGGTGCTGAATATTGTTTGCAATGGGTACAGTCTTCGTTTCACCAGCCCGCCTCCACAGATTCCACCAGTGCGCTCTCCCTGCATGGTACGAGAGCTCCAGCGGGAGGCGGACATTCTGTTAAAGAAGAAGGCGATAGAGGCTGTTCCTTTGGGGCAAAAAGGAAAAGGTCTTTACTCAAGGTTCTTTCTCGTCAGAAAAAAGGACAAGAACGAGTTCAGGCCTATTCTGGATCTGCATCAAGCAAACAAGTGGATCCGCAGAGAAAAGTTCCGTATGTTGTCCCTGCATCAGATTTACCCTCAGTTGCATCGAGGAGACTGGCTGTGCGCCATAGATCTGCAGGACGCTTACTTTCATGTGCCGATCGCACAAAAGCATCGCAAGTTCCTGAGGTTTCTGGTAGGCAACAACCATTACCAGTTTACAGTGCTCCCGTTTGGTCTGAAGTCTGCACCAAGGACGTTCTCCAAGTGCTTGGCTGATCAAAGCTTCCACGTACCAGGAAGCCCAGTGTAATTTCAACAGGACAGCTGCCTTGCTTCATCGCCTGGGGCTGCACATCAACATGTCGAAGTCCGTGCCGATCCCTGTGCAGTGTCTCCAGTACTTGGGGGCCTCAGTCAATACTTTGAACGCAAGCGTGTGTCCTTCGGAGGAGAGACGCTTATCGATCCGTGGGAAGGCCCTGCACCTCCTCTCAGCCCACTCTCCTACAGTGAGGACGGTGTCCTCTTTACTGGGGTCGATGGCTTCATGCATCTTTCTCACCCCCAATGCACGTCTGCATATGAGGCCTCTGCAGGAATGTCTGGAGGATCAATGGGACCAGAGGAGGGGGCGTTGGGAGGACAAGATTCTTCTATCCCAACACGCTCTACAGTCTCTGAAATGGTGGTGCTCCTCAGAGAATGTCTGCAAGGGGACTCCCTTTCACATGGATATTCCGGTCCAGACCATAGTGACGGATGCGTCTCTCCAGGGTTGGGGAGCGCATTCGGGCCCTCTTCAGATTCAGGGGATATGGTCGCAGACGGAGATGACTTACCACATCAACTTTTTGGAACTCAGAGCAGTACACTTGGCCCTGAAGGCGTTCCATCCCTCCTTCAAGACGAACTCCCTGCTAGTTCAGATGGACAATACCACTACCATGTATTACCTCAACAAGCAGGGGGGCTCCCGTTCACGCACGCTGTCTCGGGAGGCACAGACTATCTGGAATTGGCTGGTGGCCAGGAACCTGACGATCACGGCAACCCATCTGCCGGGAGTGCAGAATGCCCAAGCCGATGCGCTCAGCAGGCTCGTTCAAGAAAATCCCGAGTGGGTGCTAAACGACGACGTGCTAAGAGACGTCTTCGCAGAGTGGGGCACTCCGGATATCGATCTGTTCGCTACGGCAGAAAACAGCAAATGCCGCGACTTCGCGTCCAGGTACTACCAACCAGGGACGCTGGGGAATGCTGTTTGGATCAGCTGGTCGAACAGCTTTCTCTACGCCTTTCCACCCATTCCCCTGATTCCGGCGGTGCTGATCAAGCTGTCGCAATCCAGAGCCAGAATGATCCTGATTGCTCCGGAATGGCCGAGGCAATGATGGTTCACCGACCTTCTTCACCGGTCTGTTCTGCCACACCGGCGCCTGCCGTGTCAGCCGGACCTTCTCACGAAATTCGGGGGACAGATAGTTCACCCCAATCTCTCGTCCTTGAGTTTGGCAGCATGGCTCCTGAGCTAGTACAGTATGGACACTTGAACCTACCTCAGGACTGTATGGAGATCTTGAAAGAGGCGAATTGACCGCCCACGAGGACTTCTTACGCCTATAAGTGGAAGAGATTCTGCTTATGGTGCACGGCAAAGGACATTGACCCTACATCTTGTAAAGAAGATGTTATTCTGCCTTATCTGCTGCAGTTAGCGCAATCTGGGCTTAATTTTCAGTCTATTAAAGTTCATCTAGCAGCTTTGACTGCGTATAGAAAGGGCCCTTCCCAATCCTAATTTTTTCAAATCCCTGTGATTAAAGATTTTTTGGAGGGTTTGCGTAAGGTGTTTCCCCCTGTTAGACGACCTTCTCCACCATGGGAATTGAACGTGGTGTTGTCCAGATTAATGAGGGAGCCTTTTGAGCCTATTCATAAGGCTTCTTTGCAGCATTTGTCCTGGAAGGCTGCCTTCCTTGTGGCCATTACATCGTCCAGGAGGGTAAGTGAGATTCAGGCTCTGTGTTGTCAAGAGCCGTATACTGTATTCCATGCTTCTAAAGTAGTGATGCGTACTCATCCTAAATTTTTGCCTAAAGTGATATCTGATTTCCATGTAAATCAAATGATAACTTTGCCTACATTTTTTCAGCATCCCTCCTCTCCGGCGGAGAGGTCTCTGCATTCACTAGATGTGCGTAGGGTGTTGAAATTCTATCTAGATAAGACAAAAGACATCCGCAGGTCGGATCAACTGTTTGTAAATTATGGTTCAGTAAGAACTGGTCTAGCTACCTCAAAACAGTCCATCTCCAGATGGATTGTGTCCTGTATTCAGCTTTGTTATCAGAAGGCTAATAAGACGTTAGGGGGTAAGCCTACAGTGCATTCGACTAGGGGCAAAGCAGCGACTACAGCTTTGCTTAGGAATGTTCCAATTGCTGACATTTGTAAGGCTGCCACCTGGAAGTCGGTCCATACGTTTACAAAGCATTACTGCCTGGATTCTGATGCTAGGGCGGATGCGCAGGTTGGACCGGCTTCACTGAGGAATTTGTTTGCACAGTAATTTGTTGGTGTTTGGTTTGTTACTCCACCGCTGTTTGTTGGTTGGGATGGGCTTGCCATTCTATTCATAGATTATGACTATACACAGAGATCCCCTACTACAGAAGGAGTAGTTTCTTACCTGTAACTCCAGTTCTGTAGTAGGGGTATCTCTGTTATAGTCATAAGCGACCCTCCCTCCTCCCCGGTGGAGTAAACTGACAGTATCAGGCCTGTTGTTATACACCTTCAAAAAGAACTGAAAGTAACTTGCTTTGGCTGGGCATCCTGGGATACCGGGGGTCTCTGGAGAGTTCCTTAAAGGCACGGTATCCCTTTAGCAGACACATAATGACAGCCTATAGGGCTTGTCTGTCCACCCCTTCCTCTCTATTGTTTAAAGGGATTTTGGTGAAGGGAGTGTGATACAATAAAGGAACATGTCAGATGTGAATAAAAATTACATTTAAACTTTATTTTGGCTTTTTGTGTTCCCTTCAGATGAAGTGCTGGTCAGTGCAGCCATATTGTTATTAGGCTGTATTATTTTGTCTGTCTCTTAAGTGTCTTTGCAGGTTTGCAAATGCAGGACAGCTTAAGAGATATTTTTGATTGCTCCGGTGTCCCCGCACATGGGCGGGACTATTCATAGATTATGACTATAACAGAGATACCCCTACTACAGAACTGGAGTTACAGGTAAGAAACTACTCCATCTCCCCAACCGGTTCCCCCTGTGAGTTTAACTCTTAGGCATTCGACCACTTGAGTAATTACATTTTCAAACCAACCTATAGTACCATTCCTTGGGACCTCCTCTAGTGTTTGATACTGTTGAAATGTCCTCAATTTCTCCAAGCCCTCCTCTGTCATACGAGTAGTTAGCCTTTTGGGGTACTCCATTTGCATCTGAATAATTATATCTCTTGGTTCTTTAAGCCCTCCAGCTATCTTGGCGCGAAGAGGAAAGTGATCACTTCCTCCAACCCTCATCACCTCAAAATCCCTCAGCAATACAAAGTTCCAGGTATGGATAAATATATATTCTAGTGGGCATAATTGGTTGCCTCTCTTAAATGTGCGACTAGCTGGCCTATCTGCCTCAATTCTTCCATTCACACAGACTAGGAATGATGTGCTCATAAAATTACATAGGGCCATATCACGCGCTGTAATTCCCCCCCTCGGGAAACTGGCAGTGTTTATATTGTAGGCCATCATTAACTCATCACATCCTAGATCGACTCTACTGGGGTCCAATTTGTGATTAAAGTCACCTAGTACTAATACTAAGTCCTTCTGATGGTCATCTGTGAGCACCTCAATGTCCTCTTTAAAGTTGCTCAGGTCTACATTATATTCCTTGTATCCACCTCCTTGCATATAAACATTTATGATGATAATACCATCAAAATTGGACTTGGATCCCGTAGGTTCACTCTTTCTGCCATCAACCATTTGGTTTTAACTTTCATACTGCAAGAAGTTACACCAGTAAACAGGCTGGTGTGGGCTCACATACTCATTATCTAAACTTTCTAAAGGCACTAATAATATGGTCTTGGGCTGAGGCTCACAATGTCAGACTAGTTGTAAACTATCTGGCGGGCTCACTGAAAATGCATGCTAACGATCTCAGCCTGCATCATCTTGCCGAGTAACTTCTTCAACTGAAGGTAGCTCAGTTAATCTTCCCCATTTAGAGCACTACTCCGATGTAACAATTTGCTACTCTCAAGAAAACACGTTGCAGTTCAACACCTGCTGCAGGAAGCCATGAGAGACGCATTCAATATGAGGTGGGTTTTGAATCACCACTAGGCTTTTCCTCCCATCCCTCTGATTCCTCAGGTACTAAGGTAGCTGTATCAGGACCATACACAATTGATCTTGATAACACTGAATGGCCACGCATTGTGTGGTGCTTGGATCTGCGCTGTCTGGCCCTGTGCCATCCTCTTCCATTACTGGAAATGGAAACATCCTCTCACGATGGGTGGGGCAGATTCTGCATCTGATCCTCCAGAGCAACCACTTTCATGTCTGGAGATTAAGTGAGGCACACTAAGCTCCTTTCACTTACCTACAGAGAATGTGGGCATCACCTTGTCAGTTCATCACCCCTCTACCAAATCTGAACAACTGATAGAGACATCTAGCGGCAGATTCCTAAACTTAGAATATCCCCAGGCGTCGGACTGGATCTGGAAAACTTTTTCCCCAGCAGTACCTCTGCACGCCATGGGGCGGCATCGCCCGGCTCCATCCTGACGTCATCCACGGAAGTGACGTCAATGGAGCCATATAAGGACCTCCCTCCGGCGTGCTGACGTCAGTTTTCTTCTTTTCTGTGTCCCAACGCAGATCCGAAGAAACAGTTGCCTCTGGCCTGCTTTTGCTTTTCAGGCTTTCTTATACCTTTTTCATCCGGGAACAGTGTTTGATGCATTCGGGCTTCAAGACGTGTGAATCCTGTATGCGGCAGATGTCGGCGAGGGATCCAAACACAATCTGTATGTGGTGCTTGGAAGAGCACCACGACTCCGAGGAGTGCGACCCCTGCCGACAGCTGAAACCGACGTCCCTGCGGGAACGTCGCATGAAGTTGCTGTGCGCTCTTATGTCCCGTTCGGAGTCCTCACGCCACCAGTCTCCTTCTCGGGCTGGGGGGTCGGTTTGGGACAGGTTGCAGAGTCGTTCCTGCAGACGTCGCTCTCCCACCGCAGGTAAGCACAAAAAAAAGAAGTCACGGAGGTCACCGACCTCACACAACAGCGGTGCCCGCTGCACCCGGTCTCCGCCGGACACTGGCCCTCAGGAGTTGTCCCCCACTTACCTACCATTTCCTAGGGCTGGGGCAACTGGGGCCCAGATGGAAGCCTATTCTCAGGCCCTACTTGCCATCTTTGGGTCACCCACTCATCCTGTTGCGCCTTCGGGTCCCATATAGGGGGTAGGGGCTCAGATCAGGATTTCGCCGGCGGGTTCGCCCTCGGCACCGGTCGAGCACCCTGAGCTGCGTTTCTGCTGCGTGTTACCTTGTACCCTATTTCCGTATGCACTTTCCTGGTAGGGACTTCGGTCCTTTTGTTTATTACGCACAGGGGTTCAGGTCCTACCATTCCTGGTCTCTGCGGATGTTTTCTGGTTCACTGTATATACTTTTTTCTGACAGACCTCCGTCTGTGTATTTCTCACTCCTTCCTCGTGAGTGTGGTGGTCAATGTCCCCGCTTGTATCGTGTGGGGCCAGGGTTCTGTCCCCGCCTGGAGGGATGCTGTTGCTTTTAGGTGTTTTTTGACACTGTTGTGTCCTGCTATGCTTCACACTGGTGCGTTGATACCTACTGTGCGGCTTCCCTTTATCTAGGGCGTGCTCTTAGAGTTCCCCCTTGTTTGTCATTTTTCCTTCATTTGTTTATATATACGTCTTTGTCTTATGTATATATATCATGAGTTATACACATAGTGAGAGAGTATGCATACTAGGTTTTCCTTGCCCTAGTATCGGAGGTTTAACCCCAGATTCTCTCTCTCTCATATATGGGGAACTCTGTGTGTCCCCGGCTTTTGCCGATTTCCCTTTGCCGTTTGTACCTCTGGGTACGGTTGGCTGGTTTACTACCTGGTAATTTGCCCGCCTTTCTTTGCTGCGGCATGCGTGTTGTTGGCGCTCCCATTCCTTGGGCTTTTGCATAGCTGTGATGTGGTTCTCACGGTACACTCTTATCTCCTTGTGTGTATCCTATCATCCACATGCCTGTATTTCCTGGTAGTCATGACTCTGTATATCTCTGCATGGTGACATCTGTCTCCTCCCTTTTCATTTTTTGGCTTTCACTGTGGTGTATGTTCAGTGGGTATGCTCTGACGACGGCAAACTATCTTGTCCCTTTTTGCTGGGACTTTGTCTCTGGCGGATCCATGGTATCCGGTGCTCAGTTTAAATTCTTTTTGCAGAGGTTTCTACACTTTCTTCCATTATGCACTGCCCTTTCTGGTTCTATGTCTCCTTTCATCCCTGTCTGGACGGGGAGGTCTTGTAACGTCCTCTGACGTATTATGGTGCCTTTGCCTCCCCTTGTTCATGTTCCCTTACAGGGCTTCATAGGTCTGGTGTCAGCCGCGCTGGCAATGCTGTTTTCGACGTGATTCGTCAATGTTATTGACAGATAAGTTCTCTTGGAACTTGGTGGTTTTCAGTCGCAGACCCTCTTCCAATGGGGTATGGCTTTGGTATCTATTCTAAGGTAAGGAATCTGCGGCTAGATGTGTCCATCAGATGGACGAGTTACTTACCTTCGGTAACGATGTATCTGGTAGAGACAGTCTAGCCGCAGATTCCTTAACGCCCACCCATCCTCCCTGCTCTGCGATGACCTTTCCAGGTGGGGTTCTCCCACCTCGCCTCCTGGCCTTGGTCTTCCAGAGGGGTGCTCTAGTCACCTACCTCCGGGGCAGGGTGTGTCATTCTGTTTTAGGCACATTGTCTATCCACCCATTCTCGTTTTTGAGTGGCTAGGTTCTGTGCCTTTCAATGCTTCTCTACCTGGGTTCTCCCAGTGTGGAAATTCTCATGTTTTCCTACCCTCCCTCTGCCCTCATCCGTTTCTCCCCATTTCTTTGGAGTCTCCTTGTCTACGCTGCAGTCGATTGGGTTGAGATTCTATTTGACTATGCTACAGTTCATAGGTCACTGTGGGGAGTATGGTGAACATTCTATGTTGTTGTTCACTTCTGGTCACTTGCCAAGAAACATGTTGTTCCAGTCTTGTGGTATTTTACAGTTACATCCTGTGGTTCCAGACTGTTTTACATACAGTTCTATCCTGTGGTTGCAAACTGTCCTGCATTTGTCATGCCATTCAATTCCACTGCCATTGCCTCTTAGGGGGGCACTTTTCTTCACTTGATGGGGCTTTTGCTGGGGTGGGTGCTCCGTTCGCTCCCTTCAGTCCCTTCAAGTGTTGAGTCTCTTTCAACTTGGTGTTGTTTCTCATTCTATGGTTTCTTATCATTGTTGTTTGAAAGTTTTTTGTTTTTTGACACACTGTTCCTATACTCTCACAGGTTTTGTCGTGGCTCCGCGTTGTGGCGCGGTAAAATTTCACTGTAGAAAACTGATGTCCGCACGCCGGGGGGAGGGTCTTATATAGCTCCATTGACGTCACTTCCGTGGACGACGTCAGGCCGGAGCCGGGCGATGTCGCCTCCCCCCTCCCCCGGCATGCAGAGGAACTGCTGGGGGAAACGTTTTCCGGATCCGGTCTGACGCCTGGGGATATTCTAAGTTAAGGAATCTGCGGCTAGACTGTCTCTCTACCAGATACATCGTTACCGAAGGTAAGTAACTCGTCCATTGGTCCCATGTCTTTCCTTGGTACCTGGTGGAGGAAGATGATCATCTCAAGGCATGTTTGTCCGATATATTGTGCTTTACTTGGCCCAGCAAAGCTTTACTGTGGACACTGTAAAGAGCTATCTAACGGCCCATTTTGCTTTTCTTTGTTTGCTGTGTGTGCCATTTCTGTTCAGGTCTCCTAATTTTAAGCGTTTCCTGAAATGGTTGAACCACTTGTTTCCTTTTTTTTTTTTCCTTTTGCCATGCCTCAATGGGTGATAAGCTTGGAGCTCAGATTCCTCAAGGGTTCACATTTTGAGCCCATGCACAGTTGTTCCTTGCTTCTGCTTACCTTCAAATTATTTACCATTATCTCAGCTTGGCATGTTAGCAAGTTGCAGGCCTGGGCTGTTAATCCGCCTTTTACCTGGACAAGTGGTTACCACACTTCACGTGGATCAGAACATCAGCCTAGCAACATTTCTCCCCCCCCCCCCCCCTTCCTATTCCCATCGAAGTGGAGGAGAGACTGCATAATTTGGATGCTCACAGGGCCCACAATTGATACTGGACCAACAATTGCTAGACAGATAATCAGTTTTTCCGTGGGTTTGTTGATATCAAGAAAAGCAAGTGATTCAGAAGGGAAAGATTTCCCGTAGATCATGCTGTACATCAAAATCTGCTACACTTGTGCCCAGAATTCTCCTGACGGTGTCAAGACTCAATCCACCAGGCCAGAGGCCCCTTCAACATTGTCCAGGGGTGGTCCTGTCTTGGATATCTGTCAGACTACAATGTGGCCTTTGGACCACACTCACTTTCTCAATTCTCTAAAGTCCTGAGGAATGGGGATCTTGCCTCATCTCTGTCACTCAATTTCCTGGATTGCCCAACTCTTTTGACTTGTTGGATACTGAATAAAGAGGTGAGCAATATATAGGCAGACACATCAATTGGAACACGTTACTTAACTTCAGTAGTGGTCTTTTTATTGGATACTGTAGCTACCTACAGATTTCTCACTAATGCCATCCACCTTCTGATTCTGAGCAGTGATTGTGTAACTTTAAATTAGGTCCCAAGTTTGTTTTGGTACACCCAAATTTGTTTCATTTCGTTAGCCTAATCTTCCTCTCAAAGGTTTGGAAGAAAGGATGACAGACTAACATGCCAAGGTGGGGCCTTTTGCAGTTCCATGATGCCATGTCTGGGGTGGATCCTGGAGTGGAGATGCCACCTGTTGGTGGAAGAAAAAGCTAATTAAAATGTTCAGATCTAGTCTCACACCTGGAGAAGCCTTAAGGGGTAAGATATCTTCAGGTAAAAAGCAGATCCACCACAAAAGTATCTGCTTTTTGAAGGTAAGTAACTTGTTCTTCTCCCTGTTCATAGGTTTTCCTCAAAACTGCATTTTATATGTGAACATACAAAATTATACTGCCCATGAGGCCTTAGTCCTCCTTTCTCTGGATGGAGGCAGTGTCCTGCTTCACTTTCTCCCTGGACACCTACTCATCCCCTGAATGTATCATCTTCAAGACCAGCTACATCACCTGCAAGGCATCACCAAATACACCAAAGATGTTTATTAGTTAGCTGGAGGGGACATGCACCTGAGAGCCCTAAAGCTTTAAAAACAGCCCCCAATCATACGTGGAGGGTGTTAGAAATGGGGTTACTGGTTAACTGGGGTATGAGCCCCGGGCAAGCAGCATCCACATTCCTAGTCGTGGTATGAGGCAGGCAAACCCTAAATTAACCTGTGCTCACCTTCTGGTAGCTTGTCACAGAACAGTGAGGCTTAACTTGGGAGCAATGTGTAACGTATCTGTGCAACACTGCAAACAGTGAAAACACCACACAAAAGACCCCACGCCAGGTTAGAAACATAGATCTGGCTTTAATAAATAAAACAAGACCAAAAAAGCAAAAATCTAATTACTCGAAATGGAGATATTGATTTTAATATTTATAGTGAAAAATAGCATCAATAAGCACAAAGCACTATTGGGAATATATGCAAAAAGAACAATTGATGGAGGGAATGCAGAACAATGTCATACATTCACCCCAGTACAGAGATCTGGGCCTAAATCCATTGTTTTTTTGCTCCCCATGCCATTCTAGTTTGAACCCAGCCATGTGCAAATCAGTCTTGACCCTGTGTCCAGTGGGAACAGTCCAGCCCTGGACTGGAAACAAGCATCCTAGGACCAGTTTCGGGGTTTCACCACTCATCTGCCAGGATAGCTTGACTCCAGTGGCATGGAGAGCACGGGACCCACATCTGGACATATCCGTCCCACTCGGGGTGACAAATGCAAAAAGAACAATTGATGGACACAATGCAGAACAATGTCATTCATTGGGTATATCTGGTGGCACCAGACTGGGACGAAGTCACAAGTTCAGGCTGACTGCAGTGGAGCGTGGGCTGGCTACAGGGATCCAGTTAGCCCTGCTGAACACAGTACCTTAAATCCTGATTGCGGAGTGTTGCGTGGATCTGTGTTGTGCAGCTGAGGCGATGCGTCAGTTCTGAAATGCCCTGGGGCTGCGGTGCGAGGTCCTGTTGACAAAGTTTGCGATGTAAGGTCCAGTGTCGAGGATGCGAGGCTCAGCAGAGGTGATGCCTCGATTCCGATGAGCAGTGAAGCTGCGATGCAGAGTTTCTCTGCTGTCAAGGTATGCAAGAAGGTTGCGCCAGGACAAGCATCATGCAGCAGCAGTTCCAAAATCGATGTGTTGGTCCTAAAGTAGCGTGAATGCATCGGTTCTGCTCGGGGATGCACCGCTCAACCAAGGAGATTCGTCAGTTCTGCTCGGGGATGTGTTGCACAGCAGAGGAATTGCATCGGTTTTGCTGCCAAGCTCCCACTTATAAGGGTCCAGGAGGGGGTGGTACCACTTGGCAGGGTAGACTCACAGATGGCAAAATCTAGGTGCTGGAGTTCGTAGCCTGTTATGACCTTGAGGCTACAGATCAGAAGGCCAGCCAACCAGCCCTTGGAGTCACTCTGGGTTCTGGGGTCGAGTGATGAAGGTCCAGTCCTCACCCAGGCAGGAGGGCAGCAGATCAGCAAAGCAGGAAGCCAGAAGACTCCAGTCCAGCAGTGTGGCAGCCCTTCCGCAGCAAAGCAGTCCTCCTTCCTAGCAGAGTATCCACACGTCCAGAAGTGTATTGTTGTGGTGGTGTCTGAGGTATAGTAATTATATCCTGTGGTGCCTTTGAAGTGGAGGAGACTTCAAAGACATGTCTTTAAAGTGCACAGATGTCCTCCCTTCCTACCCTGGCTCCATACAGGAGGGTATGCAGCCCTTTGTGTGTGGACAGGACACAGCCTATTAAGGGGAAAGCGAAGCTGTGCCCAGCTCCTCCCTCCTATCCTGTGACAGATGGCCCATTGAGACACACCTAAGCTCCAATTGTGTGTGGCTGTCTAGGAGGAATACACAAAGTCCAACTACACCCAGTCATGTGATC
Organism: Triturus cristatus; assembly: GCF_964204655.1. NCBI lineage: Eukaryota > Metazoa > Chordata > Amphibia > Caudata > Salamandridae > Triturus > Triturus cristatus. The sequence continues at coordinate 361,936,475 of NC_140586.1, read as the reverse complement.
AGAGACAGGCTACAGGCACCAAATGGCTAAAGCAAAGAAATACTAACTTTCTAGAAGTGGCATTTTCACAATCTAAAATCCGACTTCCCCATAAGTCTGGATATTGAATTGTGAACCCAGAGACACCAAACTTGAAGAGTTTATCTCTTACCAATTGGAAATTACACTTATAAAATGTAATAAGGTAATCCCAATGTCATCCTATGGGAGAGATCGGCCTTGCACAAGTGAAACACTAATTTAGTAGTTTTTCACTACCAGGACATGTACAACTTAAAAGTACATGTCCTGCCTTTTAGATACATTGCCCCTTGCCCTCTGTGTTGTCCAGGGCCTAACTTAGGGGTGACTTGTAGGTATAAAAGGGAAAGCCTGGGCCTTGCAAAAGGTTTATTTTGCCATGTAGAAATGGCAGTGTAAACTGCACATACAGGCTCTGCAATGGCTGTCCTGAGACATGGTTAGAGGGCCACGTAAGTGGGTGGCTCAAGCAGTGCTGCAGGCGCACTAGTAGCGTTTAACTTACAGGTCCTAGGCATATGTAGTGCACCTTACTAGGGACTTATAAGTAAATGAAATATGGTTAATAAGCCAATTTTACCATGTTTAGGGGAGAGAGCACAAGCACTTTAGTACTGTAGCAGTCGTAAAGTGTGCAGAGTTGTAATACCAGCAAAAACGAGGTTAGAACGGTGGAGAAGGAAGGCAAAACGTTGGGGGTAAGTCCACCCTAGGGCTGTCAGGTCAAAAGGTCATATGCAGTGTTCTCAAAATTTGACAGGCCACCATGTCAATTTCCAGTGCCATATTTGTTATTCAAGGAACCCTTTTAGACCTACAGACTCAAGATAATAGAGAGTCAGTAACCCAAAAATTGCTTTAAACATAATTGTTTCATGTTAATCTGTATTCATAAAATTTTTGTTGTCGCAAGTATTAACTCAAAACTAATTTCAGTTATGAGAAATAGTTTTGTAGTTATAGCTTATAACGAGAATGTCCCAAAATTAATAGGAAATAACGCACATTACAAGACTCAAAGTATACTCATGATTTCAAAGGCCAAAGAAGACAGCCGTCAGCATTTGAAATGCACAGGCACATTTTAAAACAATTGATGCCTTCATTTGTGACGCCATCCCTGTACCGCAAATTTGAGGCAAAGACATCATAGCATCTAATAATGACCAGAGATGTCTCAAGACAAATATGAATTTGATGCTCTTAAATCCGAGCACATAACCATTCAATCAATCAGATTTGTAGAGCACTTCTTGTCACCCGTTTGGGTTTCCCGGTGCTGGCAGAGTCCAGTTGATTAGCCGAACAGCCAGGTCTTCAAGGACTTTCTGGAAGAGATTGGAGGTCCATAGATGAAAGAGTAGCTTGTTCCATGTCTTTGCTGCTAGGTAGGAGAAGGAGTGACCCACTCATCTGCGATGTCACATGCTTGGGGTGAGGGTGAGAGAAAGGGACACCGAGCAGAGGTGTTTGGTGGGGTGATGGACGTTCAGGCGGTGGTTCAAGTGGGTGGGTCTGCAGTTGTGTAGGGCCTTGTGTGCATGGGTCAGGAGCTTGAACTGGCATCTTTTCTTTACAGGGAGCTAGTGGAGTTCCCTGAGCTAGGGAGTGATGTGGATTTGTCTAGGGAGATCCAGGATGAGTCTGGCTGCGGCATGCTGTATGGTCTATAGTTGGAGGAGGTAAGCTGTGATCCCTGCATTGCCGTAGTCCAGTCAACTGGAGATGAGGGCCCTAGATGATGGAAAATCTTGAGCCAGTTGAATATCTTATGAAAGATGCGAGGATGAAGAAGCAGGAGGAGGAGACTGTGTTGACTTGAGTCATCATAGTTAGTTTGTTGTCCAGAAAGATGTCTAGGTTCCTAGCGTGGTCAGTGGGGGTACGAGTAGGTCCAAGTTCTGGGGGCAACCAGGGTGCATCCTATGCCGAGATTTTGTTTCCAAAAATCAGGCCCTTTGTCATGTCTTTGTTGAGCATCAAGCAGTTCTACAGTCAGTTGGCGATGTCTGTCATGCAGTTGTGGATGTTGGTCTCTGTGGCGTCTTCGGAGAGGGATAAGATGAGTTGTGTGTCATCGACGGAGGATAAGATTTGTTGAGTTCATGGGTTTTGGCGATGCGGGCCAGAGGTATCCTATAAGTGCTGAAGAGGGTGGGGCTTGTCGAGGATCCTTGGGGGTACTCCACAGATGATTTCCTTGGGTTCAGAAGGGAAGGGGGGAAGGCAGTCTTTTGGGGTTTTCGGCTTCTAGGATGCCTATGTTGTGCAGCCTTGCGAGTCATATGATTCCAGAATGTTCATGTACTCAGATTCAGTAGTATCTTGTGACATCTCAGGTTATTATCCGATGCTATTGGATCACATGAATCACAAATGGTTATGACCCTGCACACAATAAAACAATTGCTGTTTGCACTTGCAGCGCCATCTTGGAACAACTCAAATGCGCCAAAGACGCAATAGAATCGATTTGAAACAAAATGCAAACAATACAAAATACAGGCTGGGATTATTAATGATGTAACTGATGTTAGATAGAAGTGGAGAGAACCCATGAAAAATATTCTCACTCCCTTTTCATGATTATAATATTATTTCAGTAACCAGACAGGGGATTCACAAGAATTGTCTAGGCATTCTGTTCTCTGCCTTTTAAGTGCATCAAAGTGTTACACGTGGCTCAACAGACCTGTCAGAAAGGATTTGACATTGCGGGGGCCAACAGAATGCCCACAGCCCTCAATCTGCCTAGTCTACTAAGCTCAGAGGAATAATCTCTTCCCAGTCTGCCTATTGTGTTCCCCTGGAAGTAATTTCTCACCTCATTCACACCTTATTCAGGCCAAAGCCAGACTAGGAGAAAGTGGATAGTTTATTCAAATTAGCCTCCAGGAATTTAAGGCAGAGAAAAGATAGCTTTCTAAAAGTTATGTGTCTTAATATTTATTAACAATCCGACTTCTCCTTTGGAGTTTCATTCTTTTTCTAGCTTCGGTATTGGTATTTTAATCTGTACTCTGAGTTTCTACATTAGGCTGGCCACAGTGAAAATAGGTTTTTTATACATCTGTTTATTGAATTATTATTTTTGTAACCAAACAAACAGTACAACCAATGCTAGCCACCATGACCTCTGGATGCAGACTGCTCAAGCTCCTCGCCGACTGCGAACCCCCGGCCACTAGCCGCCACCGCACGCCTCCCGCTCGCCCCGCAGTCACACATCCTGATTGCGGGTGCCTTCAGGGTGGCTTGGGCACACCAGGAGACGTATGAGAAGCTGGCTGCATTGGGCGCAGCACAGTATGCCAACCCTGCATTGTGAGCAGGGACTGCGAAACCACCTGACGAGACCTTGCCGCAACGTAACATTCTCGGCGGGGGCCCTTGACCACCTGGGGGGCGTCGAAGCCTCATTAGGGCTTGCGGTCCGCTGTAAACAAGATGGCGGCCCGCTGGACTAGACGGGGGCCGAGAAGACATCAGATGTGGCCCCTGGATGGGGTGCTACGGGGGAAGGGAGTCCCCTTTGTGCCCAAAGCTGTGAGTACCCCCAGGGGGCATACCCTTGAGGACTATGGGTGGGCTGCTGGGGGCCGTTTGGCAGCATCTTTGTCCCCGGGCGGAGCCACCCTGGCAGGCTCGACTTCTCTGCTACAGATTCCTGGGGATTATACCGTAGACGTGCCCAGATGCTCTGGCTGTGAAGGGGCACCTGAATAGCCCCAGGTATTATGGTCTTCTGGGGAGCAGGCTGTTACCACTAACTTACCTCGACTGGGCTTTGGTCTTTCCCTTCACCATGGATCTGTCTTCTAGTGCCTATAGTTTCACCCCTGCGCGGTCCAAGGTCAACTCCTCATGTTGTTGTTAGCCTGAACCCTGGTATTGCTCTCCACTGTCCTCTGGTAACTGTTGTTTTGGTACACAGATTGCTTGGTGTGGCCATCATATACTTTGTGGTTCTTTCTGTTATGGCAGCCAGCCTCCCATTTCCATATTTGGTGCCTGGTGCTGAGGATAATAGGACTATCAGTGGCCCCTGAAGACTTGGGATCCTGATTGGTGGCCGGGGATACCATCATCAGGGCACTCCCCCTGTGGCTGTAAGGGTACCACCGGTAGCTTTTGTTGCTATAGAATCGCTATTGGGTGGTGGTCTCTCACTGGCCTCTAACCTAGTATCCTACTGCGGCTCTCCTTTCTTCACCCCTGAGGCAACGATGGGTAGTACACAACGGCCTAAAGAGAATGCGTCCACAAGTGAATCCCAGGAGAGGATCAAGTAGTGCGCCAGTGGTGGTGACATGTCGCATATTTACAGCTAGTTCGATAAACTCCTGGCCGCGATCAATGCTTCTGGGGAATGGCTGGAGGGCAAGATAGACTCAATTGCGGTGGAACTAGGCCTCACCCGAGAGGGTTAATTCTCTGGAGGTCACTGTGCAGTCATTGGCATCAGGTGTTCGGTTCCGCAGATCACCGCCTCAACAAATTGGAGGCTCAAACACAGCAGTTGGCCGCTCGGCTGGAAGATCAGGAGGGTGAGGGCCCGCCAGAACAACGTCCGAGTTGTGGGCCTCCTGGAGCTAGAGGGTGATTCTCTGTTGGCCTTCATGGAAGACTGACTCCATAAGGTGGTAGCCCCAAAGGGCTTATCCAAATTCTAAGCCCTGGAGGGAGCTCATCAGATCCAGGGACAGCCGCCCTACCCCAGAGCCCCGTCTCGCCTGGCGGTGGCCCGTCTTCTACATTTACGAGACTGGGACAATCTGCTTCAGCAGGCCCGTGCTCATGGCCCCTTTGTGGTGGATAATGCCAAAGTGACTTTATATCCTGGCTTTACCCTCCAGGTTCAGAATCAGAGGGCTTTGTTCCTTACAGTTCAGAAAAGACTGCGTGAATTGGGGTTGCTTTACTCTTTGCTGTTCCTGGCCTGGCCAAGAGTCCAGACAATCAATCGATCAGAGGTTTATAGAGCGCACTACTCACCCGTGAGGGTCTCAAGGCGCTGGGGAGGGGAGTAGGGCTGGGTCAGTCGAGCCAGGTCTTGAGGTCCTTCCTGAACGTGTGAAGCGTTTGGGAGCGTCTGATGTTGACCGGTAGCTCGTTCCAGGTCTTGGCTGCGATGTAGGAGAAAGCTCTCTTGCCGGTTCTGTTTCTACGGATGCGGGGGACCTCTGCCAGGGCGAGGTTGGCGGAGTGGAGGTTCCTCTTCGGTACGTGGAAACATTCTCGGTCGTTGAGGTATTTGGGGCCGATGTTGTTGAGGGATTTGTAGGCGTGGGTGAGGCGTTTGATGGTGAACCTCTTCTCGACAGGGAGCCAGTGGGGGCTTCGTAGGTGTTGGGTCATATGCTCGTGGCGCGGAGTCCCTAGGACGAGCCTGGCAGCGGCGTTCTGGATGGTTTGGAGTTTGCTTAGCAGAGTTTTGTTGATTCCGGCGTAGAGGGCGTTGCCGTAGTCTATTCTGCTGGTTATTAGTGCGTGGGTGACGGTCTTTCTGCAGTCGGGGGGGATCCATTTGAAGGTCTTACGGAGGATGCGGAGGCAGTTGAAACTGGTGGACATGACGGCGTTGATCTGGCGGTTCATGGAGAGGGAGGAGTCGAGGATTATGCCGAGGTTCCAGGCGTGGTCTGTCGGGGTCGGTGGGCTCCCGAGGGCGGGGGGCCACCAGGTGTTGTACCATGCTGAGGTGCAGGGTCCAAGGATGAGGACCTCAGTCTTCTCACAGTTGAGCTTTAGGCAGCTATCTTTCATCCAGGCTGCTACGTTAATCATTCCTTCCTGGAAGCAGAGTCTGGTGTCTTCTGGGTTCTTGGTGAGGGAGAGGATGAGCTGGGTGTCGTCGGCGTAGGATACGATGCTGAGCCCGTGCTGTCTGACGATGGCGGCGATGGGGGCCATGTAGATGTTGAAGAGCGTTGGGCTGAGTGACGATCCTTGCGGTACTCCGCAGATGATGCCAGTGGGGTCGGAGAGGAAGGGGGAAGTCTGATCCTCTGGGTTCTGCCGGAGAGGAAGGATTGCATCCAGTCGAGGGCGGATCCCTGTATACCGATGTGAGGCGGTATCGAAAGCTGCGGAGAGGTCTAGGAGGATGAGGGCTGCGTTGTGTCCCTGGTCAAGCAGCATGCGGATGTCATTGGTGGCCTTGAGGAGGGCGGTCTCGGTGCTGTGGTTGCTGCGGAAGCCAGACTGGAATGCGTCTAGGATGGAGTTCTCTTCGATGAAGGCGGTCAGCTGGGTGTTCACAAGTCTTTTGGTGACTTTGGCTACAAAGGGGAGGAGAGAGATGGGCCGGTAGTTCTTCAGGTCAGTTGGTTCTGCCCTAGGTTTCTTGAGAAGCGGTTTCTCCTCCGCATGTTTCCAGTCGTCTGGGCAGATGCCGGATCTGAGGGGGGAGTTGATTGTCCGTCCTAGTTTGGGTGCAATGACAGTGGTGGCCCTGTGGAAGATACGAGGGGGGCAGGGGTCGGTTGGGGCTCCTGAGTGCGTCTTCTTCATGGTTGAGGTGAAGAGCTCGACGGACGTGGGGGCCCAGGCGGTGATGGTAGGCTTCTCGGCGGTGGTGGGAGGTGTGGTGCTGTCTTCTGCTGGCTCGCTTAAGTTGTTGTAGAGAGAAGTAGGAGCTGAGTTTGTCGCAGAGTTCCTGGGAGGGTGTGATGTCCATGGCTTCGCAGGTGGGTTTTGTGAACTGCTGAATGTTGTTGAACAGTTCCTTGACGTTGGATGCGTTGGTCTTGACTTTGTCTCTGATGAAGGTCCTTTTGGTGTCCCTTATACGCAGGTGGTAGTCCTTCAGGGCGCTATTGTGGTTGTTCCGTGCTTCCGTGGTCTTCTGGTTCCTCCAGGTTTTCTCCAAGCGTCTAGCTTCATTGAGTTCGGTGGTGAACCAGGCTGCCTTCAGCGGGCGTTGTCTGGCGGTGCGGCGGTGAGGTGCCAGCTTGTCGGCGCAGCAGGAGACCCAGCGGTGAAATTCCCTGGCTGCGGAGTTGGTGTCGGTCGTAGCGTTGGGGGAGTCTTGGAGGAGGACGGAGTTTAGGTGTTCTTCGGTGACCTTACCCCAGTTCCGTCAGGGCAGGCGCGGGCGGTCTTGGGTGCGGCGGTGGTGTTGAATGTGAAATGGATGCAGTGGTGGTCCGTCCATGGGGGCTGGGTGGTGTGGCTGAAACAGATGTTTGATCCTCCCGCGAAGATGGGGTCGAGGGTGTGACCCGCTCTGTGGGTGGGAGTGCTGACAAGCTGTTTCAGTCCTAGGTTGGCAAGGTTCTCGAGGAGAGTGGTGGAGTCAGGGTCCTGGCTGTTCTCGAGGTGGAAGTTCAGGTCCCCGAGCAGAATGTAGTCCGTGGAGGTGATGGCGTGGGGTGCGGCGAGCTCGGCGATGGTGGTTGCGGGCTGGGCGCGGGGTCCAGGCGGTCTGTAGATGAGGGTGCCGCATAGCGTGGTCCTGGGGCTGATCTGGATCTGGAAATGGAGGTGTTCCATGTTGGAGTGGGGGTCGCTCGAGCTGGATGTGGAGAGTCGGAGGCGGGTCCTGTGTGCGATGGCGTGGCCTCCTCCCGGGCGGTGTGAGCGGTCCTTTCTCTGGATCTTGTAGCCCTTGGAGATTGCAGTGCCGATGCCGGAGGTGGCGTTGGTCCAGGTTTCCGTGAAGAAGCCGACGTCTGGTGAGAGGGTGTCGATCAGGTCCCAGATCTCTACGGCGTGTCAGTGTAGGGAGCGTACGTTGAAAAGGATGCAAGTCAGGGTTTCCGTGGGTCGTTCCGTGTGTGGCCCTTCGGCGGTTGCGGGCGCCTTGTTGATGGTGAAGGATTTTCTGCAGTGTCCGCACGAGAACTGCCCATGGGTCGTGTTGGGCGAGGATCTTGCGCAGTCGGCGTGGCCTCCGGGGTTGAGAGCGTGGAAGGTGGCTGAGTCGTAGCGGTGGGGACCAGGAGAACCAACGTTCCTGGCGCTGGTCACGGTCGGGTCGCGGACGGGCGCAGACGGGCTTGTCTTAGGCGCGCCCGCTGTGCGCACTCGCCATTTAGTAGGGGAGGGGGAGGGGGCAGGAGCAGAGGAGTGGGAGGCAGGAGCGGGGCTGAACAGGGGGCGGGGCCGCAGCGGCAGGAAATAGAAGAGATTACAGGAGCAGAGGGAAAGTACAGGGACAGTAAAGATACACAATATAGTTAAAAATACAGTAATGCACAATCAGACAACAGTCACGCAACCAATAAGTGTCGGTAGGGGGAGGGGGCAGCAAAATACCGGGAAGGAGCAGCGCAGCCTCGAACCCAGGAGTGAGAGGCTCAAGACTCAGGCGAACCGGCTGACGAGCGGCGCTGCTGGGGAGAGACAGATGATCGGGTGCACTTCTTCATTGACTGCTGCAGCGTGGAATTGACTGGAGTTATACGACAAGGGTATGACACGACCGGAACTGACAACGCAATGGTGGTCACTGCTTCCATGGCAACAGCGCTCTCTGCTTAGGGGGCAAATCGGCCAGCCTTCCCCACCAGATCCCAGGCTATGAAACAAGGGTGGGGGGGTGGAAACTGCTGCCTCTCTTGGGGGTGAAGAAGGTGCCCCTCAGTGAGTATCCTCAGCTTATCGTATATATTCCAGGGGTTACTCCAGGCACGGATGAGGATCTAGTTTGATGTTTTGCTGCATGGTGATAGCTATGAATAAGACCATAGCCTTGACTTTGCTATGATGTCCGCTTCTTGTCTAATATTATCGGGCTGGGGGGAGCTGGGCGGGGGCCTGAACGGTGGAGGGGCAAGATGTCCAATTGAATTGGATTGCTTTTCTTTTCTCCCTTTTCCCTTTCCCCTTTTGTGGCTGGCAGCTCTATTCCCCTGAATGTACCTTTCCGTTATGGAACCAGTTGGTCCCATCTGGAGCTTCAGTTGGCTCCTTGGTGGGCCCTGGGTTGTTTGTTGGACAGGATATTTTTATGTCACAGTGTGGATGGACCGCATCGATTGTTGAGGCCTGAGTGGGTACAGCGCCAGCTTTTAGGTTGGCTTAAGCTATTAGCGTCTGGGCTGCACGGTGGAACTTTATAGATTGCTGGGGGGTAGGAACCCAGAGGCCCGGGTGTAATCCTATCGCTCTGGCTTACACGACCTGGAGGATTGGCTTGATAGAATTTATTGCTTCAAGGCAACATATAGTAAGGTGCTCAACGCTGAGTACCTGGTGAGAACTTATTCTGATCACTCCCCCGTGATGTGCTCCTTTCGTTGGTCCTCATACAGGCCGAATGTTCCCACTTGGCGCTTGGACCCTACGATGCTGGAGGATCAGGCTTTCTGGGCTTCTCTGGGTGAATGAATTGCAAACTATTGGCTGGATAACACAGGCTTGCATCGTCAGTGGGGTTGGAATAGGCAGCTATGAAGGTGATCATTCGGGATATTGCATCTCTAACAAAATTGAGGTCCATGCTCAGTTACACTCCGACATCCGACGGCAGGAAGCAGTGCTTAATAGTCTTCCCCAGGAACTTGAGCAGACCCTGGAAATTAGGGAAAGCACACTGGACAAAAGAGAGAAACTTCGCCCTGGTCGAACGTTTGCAGCAATTTGTTTACATGTGGCCAGGTCCCACGCTGAGGGAAAGGTCAGGCAGAATGTTCATGTGGCTCTTGCAGAATGAGGGTCGGGGCATAACAGTTTACAGGTGGGAGATACTTTGGGCTGAGATGTCTTTACTCAAGAGGGGGTCAATACAATGTTCCTCCATTATTATAGAGACCTATACTCCGCAAGGGCTGGGGGTAACGAGGTAGATATGTTGAATTACATTCTGGATTCTTCTCCGGTGACCGTCAACCCCGCAGTTGCGGCTCAACTGGGTGCGGATTTTAATAAGCAGGTGGTGCGGGGTGCGATTAAGGAGTTGGCCTGGGAGAAAGTCCCTGCATTAGATGGCCTGCCCATAGAATTCTATGCTATATAAGCAGTGGACCTCGCCCCTAAGCATGTGGCCCTCTTTAATGACTCTTGGGCACGGGGAGTATTCCCTCCCTCCTTGCATGAGGCCACCATTGTGTCACTACCTAAGAAGGATAAACATTCTTTTCGATTCGTATCACTCCCTTTCGATGCTCAACGTAAACTATAAAATCCTGAGCAAATATCTGGCAAACCGATTACTCCCCCACGTGCTCTCTGGTCCACCCTGATGAAACCAGTTTCATTTCTACTCCTAGTACTATGCCCAACATTTTTCAGCTGCTGTTTGCTCTGGACTAGTGGGACTGGCTCCCTCCGGCTGCTCTAGTCCTTTCTGTGGATATTTGGAAGGCGTTTGATTCGCTCAGCTGGGAGTTCTTATATATCCTTTGCTTGACATTGGCGTTGGGCCGGCATTCATCCAATGGGCAGAACTTTTATACACTAGCCCATTGGCCCAGGCTCACACTGGCTTGTGATTTCAGAGGCGTGTGCTGTGGAGCAGGGCATCAGACAGGGATGCCCTTTGTCTCCTTCGTTGTTTGCCCTGGCAATAGAGCCATTTGCCCGGACGGTCCCTTGGGGGTGCCACCACCTGGGTTTGCCACTTTCATCTGATTGCCTTTATCTCTCCTTATACGCAGATGACATGCTCCTGTATATGAGAGGGAGGACTCTGATCTTGGGGGAGCCGTGGCTGTATTCATGGATTTCGAACGCTACTCCGGTCTGGAGGTGAACTGGTGCAAATATCTATGTACCCGCTCCGGGGAAATCAAGTGGGATGCAGGTCAATCCAGGCTGCTCGACTCTTCAGTGAGAAACGAGCACTATTAGCTATTTGGGGTGGCCATCTACTGCACCAACGATATGCTTTACAAGGGCAACTTCTGCCATGCAATTGCTGCCCTCAGACATTCTGGATCACAGTGCTATTGTCGGTGGGTGGCTGTTTCTAAAATGGTGGTGCTACCCCACCTCCTCTGTTTGCGGCCCTCCCGGTGGCGCTCCCACTGGATTTCTTCCGGGAGCTGGATGGTATCCTTCTGACACTATATTGGGGTACTTTCTGGCATCATGTGACACTGCACAAACTGCGCTTGCCGGTCGCTGATGACTGCACCTGATTTTGAACTTTATTACTGAGCAGCACAGCTCCAGTGGCTGGTTCACTGAAGGTCTACATTATGAGATGGTGTAGGCCATCGGGAGCGAGGCCTGCCCTCCAAAGGCCTGTTGACTAGCATCTCGATGAATCTTCCATGGTTCGGAATATGAATGTATTGATTCAAACGGAGGACGCGCACTAAATTACCATATACATGAGAGCTGCCATTGCTGGCTTACTGGCGCTGGGGGCGGATGAGGGTTTGGCTGGGGCTCCATCAGTCGACAGAGGCAGTAACACTGTAATGGGTGATTTATTTGTGCGGGATTAGGCATGTCCTTTCCTGGAACTACAGGAGACAAATGACCTCCCAGTGGGGCACTTTCTGCTTCACAGAGCTCTATTTCATGGGGTGCATGAATGGTGGGACGAAGGTGCTGTTGCACTGCCAGAACACAACTGTTTGCATTACATTTATCTCCTTACGGGATGGACAAGGGCATTCACATTGTTATAGAGGACGCTGTTGAAGGGGGTGCAGCTGGACTTGACTCATCTCCATCAACAATGGGAGGAGAACTTGGGGATACCACTTACTTGCTCATCTTGGAAAAAGGCGCTGGAGCTCACGCCCAGGGTATCTAGAAATTACGCTTCAAGCTTATTCAGTTCTACTGTCTACAAAGAGCCTACCTTCGCCTCCAGCGAATACATGCCATGTTCCCCGGTGCTGCGTCGGCCAGTCCTAGGTGCCATGCAGATGTTGCAGACTTTTTCCCCATGGTGTAGTCCTGCCCAACATTGCTCCCGTACTGGACCTCCGTCCTCCAGGTCGTTTGCTGAGCTACGGATCGGAGCCTTCAACCCACTCCCCAACTGTGTTTGTTGGGCCTACACGATCATTTTGCGGCTCGAAAGGCGACAGATGGATAGCTCCGCAAAATCTTCAAGTGTCTCCCCATCACCACCAGGAAGACGGTTATGCATGCCCTTATCACCAGCCGACTGTACTATGGCATCGCACTCTATGCAGGCACCACCACTGAACTCATGCAGAGGCTCCGGCCGATCCAGAACGCAGCCGCCAGATTGATCTTCAACCTGCCCAGGAGAACCCACATTACCCAGCACCTGAAAGACTTCCACTCTTCCCTGTCCAGAAGAAATGCCATTTCAAGCTCCTGACTCATGTCTTCAAAGCCCTCCATGACCTAGGACCCAAGATTTTTGCAACGTTTTGTTGTTCTTTTTTGAGGTTTCCTCCTGGTGTGTCGAGGATGTCATCAAGGAAGACAGGTTTTAAACCCTGTCGCGCCTGTCACCGCACCATGTCGGTGACGAAACTGCACCTCAGGTGTTTGGATCGCGACCACGACTCCAAGTCTTGCTCCTACTGCCAGGCCATGGACCGGTCACTGAAGCTGCTAGCACCCTGGCACGCAACTCAGCGGAAGTCACGGTGCCGCTCGAAAGGAAGGTCTCTGGACCATTCCATGAGTCTGAAGCCCTCTTCATTCCTCTCCAAATAATAAGTCGAAGCGCACTTCGTTTATTCCTCATTCGTCGAGACAAAGGAAAATCGGCGTTCGAGGCTTGGTTCCTCTGAACCTGCTCCTAGGTCGACTCTACGCCTCCCCAATTTTCGGGGAGTGACCCTCGCTCAAATCAAAGAGTTCTATGAGGCCGTGCGTCTCATTTTTCAGTGGCCCAACCCTTCCAGCATGCCTTCGGGGCCGCGGGATTCAAGGGGACCCCATCTGGTTCCGGGCCTGGAGCTCCGGCCCTGGCTCTGATGAGCCCCCATGTATCTGGTCATTGAGCCGGACCGGCGCCGGTCCTGCCACTGCAACCTTCCCCGGAACTGGCCCCAACACTGATGCTCCCGGCGTCAGCCCTAATTCCGATACCCGATGACACTGAGCTGCATCGACCGATGCCGATACTGACGCCAACAGGGCCCCCACATCCTAGGTTGGTGCCCTATTGTATAGGGATAGGCTCCTGGGAGGAATGGGTCACTGGACCCTTTAGAATACCAGTATGAACAGGATATGGACTGGTGTGAGGAACTGGGTGATGCCAGCGGACTGGACCAATCTCCAGATACTGGCATGCGTTCTCCCCCTACTGTGGTTACGGAGAAGGGTGCTACACATAAAATGGTGGCGGAGAGGGCGGCAGCGATCCTCGGCCTTCAGTTTCCCAATGTTGCACTCAAGACTAACATCTTTGACGGAGGTGCTGCAACCAGGAGTCTCCTCCTCTCTGCTCCAGTTCAATGAATCCCTCACCGGCGTCCGTCTTGGGACCTGGTCCAAACCCAGCACAGGGGCACCTGTGAATAGAACGATGCCGTCATCACCGCCCTGCTCCAGGGAACCCAAATTTCTTCACCTAACTCCTACCCCGAGAGCTTGGTGATTAAATCCTTCACTTCCAATGGCGCGTTCCCTGCCACTACCCCGGACAGGGAATCCCAAGAGGCAGGATAGCTTGGTTTTCTTCTGTGAGCCTAGCATTGGTGTCAGTAAAGAATGCATGCTTATTGGCCCGTTATTCCCACACGCTGTGGGAAACGGTTGTACAAGTGCTGCCACAGGTCTCGGAGGAGGCCTGGGCCATTCTCTTTCAAGCAGTAACAGATTCTCAAACGGCACGCCTGGCTGAGACCGTTTGGCTTATCAGGGGATGTCCAGGCTTCCCTCATGAACATGCCCTTCGATGGCACCCGTCTCTTCGGAAACAAGGCAGACTGTCCTGGAGCACTTTAAGGACTCGCGGGCTACAGCCAAGTCCTTGGGCCTCTCGGCTGCCCCACGTCATCTTCAGTCAGCCTTTCGCTCCTTTCATGGGCATGGATGGGGCTTTCAACCACGCCAACCCTATTACACTCACCGAGCCACACAAGCTTTCTAGCCTCTGCGTGGACAAGGACGCGGTTCATACCTACCTTGTTGGTCGGGTAGCCAGCAGTCTGGTCCAGCCACAACACCCCCTCCCACCCCAGCAGCTGCAGCCTCCAAACCCTCCTAATCTTGCCCTTCTACATCATGGGCGTCCAGTTGCTGGCAGGATCCGCCATCACTTCCACCACTGGCAGTCCATAACATCATGTGAGTTATGGGGTAGGAGGTGCACTCGCCAGTTAATCAAAAAAAAAAATCTTAGAAATTCTATCGGTGCTGCAGCAAGCAAGAGCTGTCACCAGTTGCTGAAAAGAATGCAGAATAGATCACAAGTATGGAGGCTTGTGTTTGCTGCGCACTGTTCACAGGTGTGTAACCACCACTATTTTAGACGTGAATCTGCAATTTTTCATTTATTAGCTTGTTGAAAATCTTTACTGTCCATAGTTATATAATTTTACAAACAGTTGTATCTAATGACATCAAACTCAATAGTTTGTAGAGAATAACAGTATTCGTGTACTCCAACAAAGACACTACATTTGCAAATTTACAAATTTATACATTCATGGATACTGAAGCCCAATGCATTTCGGAACATACTAGTTCCTTCCTCAGGGGAAATTCTGAAATGAAAAAATAAATAAACAAATTTTATTTTGTCTGTCCAAATGGAGGCTCAAAAAAAGCTCTATTAACAACAAAAAGTGGTATTTATATGAGTATTTTCAGGTTATGTTATTGTGATGTTTTCAGAACATGTTGATAGTTCATACCTTTAATAAGCAGTTTATGTGTTGCGTAAACCGATGGTCCTAACGGGATGAAATCTGAAATACCAAATAGCAATAACGATCTGATTATGACTTTGTGCCACTAGAAGCGTGGAGTAGTGAAACGAACGCTCATAAGCAAGGCTTACCTCGTAGAGGTTTAACATGCACGTTTGTCTGAAACAAAAGACCAGAAGGAACCTAGTGTCAAAACCACTGTACTGGAATAATCTGCAGAGTGACTTAAAAGCAATTAGACCGCTTCTCAAATGAGTAAATTTGCTTACCTATGTAGCACCCATTATGTTGAGTATCTACACAAGAAAACGACAAGAAGAGAGGTTAGGTCTTGACCAGTCCTCAAATGGTCTAAACAAACGCTTGAGTTTAAGACAGGAAACCGGTCAAGTTGAAAATGCCTCGTACCTGAAGTTTATGTGGTTGAGTTCGCCAGAATAATCTTCCGTAATGCTGTAAAGTCGTGTACCCCTTCACTCGCGATTTAAATCGCGCGATCATAGCGCGCGCTATGAACAGTAATGACGGACTAATGCTGCAGCGCTAATCTCTTTGTGGCTCGTGCGTGGGCGCCATGTTATAATATATAGAGATGCCTAAAATACGATGTTCCCAATACCGAAACAATGTTTGCTCGTTAAAGAAAAATAGAAATGATGTGTGAAACATTCTGCTGGAACTCATAGAAAGGATTTCCAAGAAGTAGCTAGATCGCTTTTCACTGTAGGACGGAATTGATATTTCAAGATAACGATGCAACGTCTCTTAACTAATAAACCTGTTTGAACCAAAATCGTAACGTGCCATACAAGGTGTTGAAATGGCAAAGAATGATGACGACAACCGTATCCAATGAAATAACAAATGTTATGCGAGAATGTCTCTATTCTTGTGAAATGAAAAAATGATAATAAAAGATAGCGACAGAGATACTCATGTACAATGCGCTGGGGACCTGATGTTGATATGGCGGAAACCTAGTGTTAATGTAAAATAAATGTGAAAAGAAAATAGGAAAGAAAAAAAATGTTTTTTAGGCTTGTGCTGGTCATAACTGTAAATCGACAAGGCATTTGGTGCTATATAAAAAAGAAGAGTGGTATGGGAGAATGGTAGCCTGTGTTTTAGGTGCACCTTGTGTGTAAAGCTATATGAAACATGACATATCTAATCTGTCATTCATTCCTGTTGGGACCATGGTGTCCAAAGTTGTTATCCAGTAGACCTCACGTTGAAGTAGTTTGTTGTTATTATCTACTCCTGGTTGGATTTTGACTGTCTCTATGATTTGAAACCTTAGTTGGGAAATTGAGTGATTTGCCTCTGACCAATGGGCGGCTAATGATGAATTCAGATTCTTGGTTCTTATTCGACTTTTGTGTTCAGTCAGTCTGATTTAAATTTTCCGTTCAGTTTTGCCAATGTAAGTTTTTCCACACGGACATTTTATTGCATATATCACGTTACTGGTATTACAATCACTCGTATGTTTTAATGGAATTGCTTTACCAGTAGTAGGATGAGTAATATAGTTGCCCAGGAGTACGTTATTGCAGTGTGAGCAGTTGAAACATCTGAGGGTGCCTTTGGATGTTGTGAGAGTGGGGTCCCCATGAGTTTGAGATAATAATTCTCTCATGTTTTTCCCTCTTGTGGAAGCATGTAGAGGAGATTCTTTAAATATATTATTGAAGTCCGCCTCATTAGCCAGTAACTCCCATCTTTTGTTGATAATCCTTTTAATCGCATTGTACATGAGTATCTCTGTCGCTATCTTTTATTATCATTTTTCATCTCACAAGAATAGAGACATTCTCGCATAACATTTGTTATTTCATTAGATACGGTTGTCGTCATCATTCTTTGCCATTTCAACACCTTGTATGGCACGTTACGATTTTGGTTCATACAGGTTTATTAGTTAAGAGACGTTGCATCATTGTCTTGAAATATCAATTCCGTCCTACAGTGAAAAGCGATCTAGCTACTTCTTGGAAATCCTTTCTATGAGTTCCAGTAGAATGTTTCACACATCATTTCTATTTTTTCATTAAAGAGCAAACATTGTTTCGGTATTGGGAACATCGTATTTTAGGCATCTCTATATATTATAACATGGCGCCCACGCACGAGCCACAAAGAGATAAGCGCTGCAGCATTAGTCCGTCATTACTGTTCATAGCGTGCGCTATGATCGTGCGATTTAAATCGCGAGTGAAGGGGCACACGGCTTTACAGCATTAAGGAAGATTTTTCTGGCGAACGCGACCACATAAACTTCAGGTACGAGGCATTTTCAACTTGACCGGTTTCCTGTCTTAAACTCAAGCGTTTCTTTAGACCATTTGAGGACTGGTCAAGACCTAACCTCTCTTCTTGTCGTTTTCTTGTGTAGATACTCAACATAATGGGTGCTACATAGGTAAGCAAGTTTACTCATTTGAGAAGCGGTCTAATTGCTTTTAAGTCACTCTGTAGATTATTCCAGTACAGTGGTTTTGACACTAGGTTCCTTCTGGTCTTTTGTTTCAGACAAACATGCATGTTAAACCTCTACGAGGTAAGCCTTGCTTATGAGCGTTCGTTTCACTACTCCACGCTTCTAGTGGCACAAAGTCATAATCAGATCGTTATTGCTATTTGGTATTTCAGATTTCATCCCGTTAGGACCATTGGTTTACGCAACACATAAACTGCTTATTGAAGGTATGGACTATCAACATGTTCTGAATACATCACAATAACATAACCTAAAAATATACATATAAATACCACTTTTTGTTGTTATTAGAGCTTTTTTTGAGCCTCCATTTGGACAGACAAAATAAAATTTGTTTATTTATTTTTTCATTTCAGAATTTCCCCTGAGGAAGGAACTAGTATGTTCCGAAATGCATTGGGCTTCAGTATCCATGAATGTATAAATTTGTAAATTTGTAAATGTAGTGTCTTTGTTGGAGTACATGAATACTGTTATTCTCTCCAAACTATTGAGTTTGATGTCATTAGATACAACTGTTTGTAAAATTATGTAACTATGGACAGTAAAGATTTTCAACAAGCTAATAAATGAAAAATTGCAGATTCACGTCTAAAATAGTGGTGGTTACACACCTGTGAACAGTGCGCAGCAAACACAAGCCTCCATACTTGTGATCTATTCTGAGTCCATAACATCAGACAGGTGGGTTCTGCAGATCGTCCGAAGGGGCTACTCCCTCCCTTTTCGAGATAACCCTTCCCACCGTTCCTCTGTCTTACAACCGGCTGACAGAGGATCCTTTGTCCCTGCTCTGCGAGGAAGTCATGGCTCTCTTGGGCAAGGGAGCCATAGAGAGGGTTCCAGCACCAAAAGTCACTTGTAGTTTCTATTCCTACTACTTTCTGGTCCCGAATATAGACAAGGGCCTTTGTCTGATCCTAGATCTCCAAGCCTTCAACAACCTCCTCAAAAAGGAGAAATTCTAAATGCTCCCATTGGCTCATGTTTTCATAAATTCTCCAAGCACTCAATGAGTCAAGATGAGTATAGTTATATGTAAAATGTCCAATGTCTTTTATTCAGACATCCAGGCTTCCTTTTCACACTTTTCACATCGCCTTTGTCAATAATGTTCTCCGTCACAAATATCACTCCTTGCCATCAATACAGCTCCTTGCCAACACGTGTTTCGTCTGTTTATGTAAAACGACTTCATCAGGACATTTCACTCATCCCTATTGTCCTTATTAATTTGAAGAAATGTTATCTCTTGCGGAGCATCAGAGTATCAAAATAATATGCATCTAAGCGTAATAGGTGTTGTAAGGATTAGTCAGTTATTCCGCATATCAGTGGGTAGAGTGCTCCCCGCCTTGTTGTGTCTCCGTGGCGCCATGAAACAGACAAAACACGTGTTGGCAAGGAGTGATATTTGTGACGGAGAACATTATTGACAAAGGCAATGTGAAAAGTGTGAAAAGGAAGTTTGGATGTCTGAATAAAAGACATTGGACATTTTAGATATAACTATACTCATTTTGACTCATTGAGTGCTTGGAGAATTTATGAATTATTGAGGAGAAGTTTTCTTTTCCAATTGAGGAAGATTTGGTGGCTCTCACTCCTCCTAACCACCGATTGGAATATATGTCCATTGAAATAACGAGTGTTTAACTGTACCAGTATTGAGTGTGCGCCGTTTTCCCAGCCATCACCATTATTTCATATTGGCTCATGTTTTGTCTGCCCTGGACCCATTTACGGTAGGCCATGAGCATTTTCAGCTCACCGTGCTCCCTTTAGGCCTTACCAGCGCCCCTCGGGTGTTCACCAAGGTGATGGCAGTGGTCGCAGCTCATCTGCTCAGATCAGGGGTGCCAGTCGTCCCCTATCTCGACGTTTGGCTGCTGAAGGCATGCTCGCCTCAGGCTGTCGTCTCCCACCTCCAGACTATGGTGGACGTCCTGCATTCACTGGGGTTCACTATTAACATGCCAAGGTCACTCCTGGGTCCCTCTCAGACCCCCTCTTTCATCGGAGCTGTTCTGGACACAATGCAGTTTCGGGCTTATCCTCCTGAGCAACAAGTCCAGGATATTCAGGCTATGATATCGATGTTTCAGCCTCTGTCCTGGATTTCGGTGAGACTGACTCTGAGGCTGCTGGATCTCGTGGCCTCCTCCATCCTGCTAGTGACCCATGCCAGATGACATATGTGGGCTCTGCAGTGGGACCTGAAGTTCCAGTGGGCGCAGCATTAGGCAAATCTCTCTGACATGGTCCAGATCTCAGAGAGAACTGCAAAGGACCTGCAGTGATGGCTAGCGAACCACGATTGGATCAGAGGCAGACCCCTTTCCCTTCCCCAACCAGATCTCACATTAGTGACAAATGTGTCACTTCTGGGATTATCCGGCCATCTGGGAGAGGGGGAGATCAGAGGACTCTGGTCTCCGGTGGAATCCGGACTCCACATTAACATGCTGGAGTTTCATGCGATCCGACTGGCATTGAAAGCCTTTCTACCTTCCATCAAGGGAAGGCTAATACAGGTATTCACAGATAACACCGCCGCCATGTGGTACTGCAACAAACAGGGCTAGGTGGGGTCACAGACCCTTTGTCAAGAGGCCCTTCCTCTGGACATGGCTGGAACAGCAGGGCATATCCCTGAGGGCTCAACACCTGCCAGGTTCCCTGAACTCCAGTGTGGATGAACTCGGCTGTCGATGCCTAGTGGATCACAAATGGCGTCTCCATCCGGAGGTGGCGCAAGGTTTATTTTAGCAGTAGGGAGAGCCTTAGTTAGATCTGTTCGTTTCTGCCGGGAATGCACAATGTCAGCAGTTTTGCACGCTGGAATTTCCAAGGCGGCTCTTGCTTGGAGACGCTTTTCGTCTTGAGTGGAGCTCAGACCTCCTGTACGCCTTTCCACCCATACAACTCCTGTCCTGAGTTCTCAAGAAGATCAAGAACAACTTGGCCCCAAGTCATCCTTGTGGCTCCAGACTGGGTATCACGAGCTTCTGAACATGAGCATCGATCCTCCGATCAGTATACCTCTATGAGAGGATTTTATGTCACAGCAGCAGGGGAGGGTCCTCCACCCAAACCTGTCAACTCTTCACCTTCTTGCTTGGGGATTGAGTGGTGGCAGTTGATAGCTTTTGACCTTCCTCCCAAAGTCTTTAATGTTATTCTGCCAGCCAGCCTTCCCTCCACCATGACGTATACGCCTGCCGATGAAAGACGGTGTATCACATTGTACAAAAAGTCTATTGATCCTCTTTCTGCCTCCCTTTCTTTTTATTTTGACCCTGGCCAGCAGGGCTCTGCTCTGGGTACTCTAAATGGGTGTCTCTGCCCTGTCTGCCTTCTTGTGGCTGCCTGACCAACCCTCCTTATTTAAACCTCCCATAGTAAATAGATTTCTAAAAGCTCTTGTACGTATGTTCCTTCCTTCCCCTTTCATTATGCCTCAGTGTTGACCATAATTTGATGCTCACTTGTCTGTGTGCTCCCTTTGAGCCTTTACACAATTGTCCCTTCAGGCTGCTCACCATCAAAACAGCCTTTCTTATGGCAATTACATTGGCCAGGAGGGTGAGTGAGCTGTAGGCTTTATCATCCAAAGCGGTACAAAAGGGGGTGGTGATGGACGGAGCATCAGAACCAATCAAACACTCACACCCAGTCAAGAGATCTGGGTTTGATCCATCACTGTTCTTTAGCCCACTCTGCCACCCCAGTTCAGACATGGCCATATGCAAATCAGTCTGACCCTGTGCCTCATGGGAACAGTCCAGCCCGAACGGCCAAGCCATGCCTTCCCTGGACTGGAAACAAGCTTCCTAGGACCGGTTTCTGGCATTTCAGCCGTCTTCAGCCAGGCTTGCTTGAATCCAGTGGCAAAGTGAGCAAGGGACTCACGTCTGAGCATACCCTGCCAACTTATGGCGAACAAAGCGGTACAAAAGGGGGTGGTGATGGACGGAGCATCAGAACCAATCAAACACTCACACCTAGTCAACAGATCTGGGTTTGATCCATCACCGTTCTTTAGCCCACTCTGCCACCCCAGTTCAGACATGGCCATATGCAAATCAGTCTGACCCTGTGCCTCAAGGGAACAGTCCAGCCCGAACGGCCAAGCCATGCCTTCCCTGGACCGGAAACAAGCTTCCTAGGACCGGTTTCTGGCATTTCAGCCGTCTTCAGCCAGGCTTGCTTGAATCCAGTGGCAAAGTGAGCAAGGGACTCACGTCTGAGCATACCCTGCCAACTTATGGCGAACAAAGCGGTACAAAAGGGGGTGGTGATGGACGGAGCATCAGAACCAATCAAACACTCACACCCAGTCAACAGATCTGGGTTTGATCCATCACCGTTCTTTAGCCCACTCTGCCACCCCAGTTACAGACATGGCCATATGCAAATCAGTCTGACCCTGTGCCTCATGGGAACAGTCCAGCCAGACTGATTTGCATATGGCCATGTCTGAACTGGGGTGGCGGAGTGAGCTAAAGTATGATGATGGATTAAACCCACATCAGTTGACTGGGGGTGAGTGCTTGCATTGTTCAACACTCCGTCCATCATCCCCTTTGGTTTTGCTTTGTTCGCCCTAAGTTGGCAGGGTATGTCCAGACGTGGGTCCCTTGCTCACTTTGCCACTGGATTTAAGATAGCCTGGCTGAGGAGGGTTATGAACCCGAAACCGGTCCCAGGATGCTTGTTTCCGGTCCAGGGAAGACATGGTTTGGCAGTTCGGGCTCCACTGTTCCCATGAGGCACAGGGTCAGACTGATTTGCATATGGCCATGTCTGAACTGGGGTGGCGGAGTGAGCTAAAGAATGATGATGGATTAAACCCAGATCAGTTGACTGGGGGTGAGTGCTTGCATTGTTCAACACTCCGTCCATCATCGCCCTTGGTTTTGCTTTGTTCGCCCTAAGTTGGCAGGGTATGCCCAGACGTGGGTCCCTTGCTCACTTTGCCACTGGATTCAAGATAGCCTGGCTGAGGAGGGTTATGTACCCGAAACCGGTCCCAGGATGCTTGTTTCCGGTCCAGTGAAGACATGGTTTGGCAGTTCGGGCTGCACTGTTCCCATGAGGCACAGGGTCAGACTGATTTGCATATGGCCATGTCTGAACTGGGGTGGCGGAGTGAGCTAAAGAATGATGATGGATTAAACCCAGATCAGTTGACTGGGGGTGAGTGCTTGCATTGTTCAACACTCCGTCCATCATCCCCTTTGGTTTTGCTTTGTTCGCCCTAAGTTGGCAGGGTATGCCCAGACGTGGGTCCCTTGCTCACTTTGCCACTGGATTCAAGATAGCCTGGCTGAGGAGGGTTATGAACCCGAAACCGGTACCAGGATGCTTGTTTCCGGTCCAGGGAAGACATGGTTTGGCAGTTCGGGCTGCACTGTTCCCATGAGGCACAGGGTCAGACTGATTTGCATATGGCCATGTCTGAACTGGGGTGGCGGAGTGAGCTAAAGAATGATGATGGATTAAACCCAGATCAGTTGACTGAGGGTGAGTGCTTGCATTGTTCAACACTCCGTCCATCATCCCCTTTGGTTTGGCTTTATCATCCAAGCCTTCCTTTCTATCAGCTTTTCCTGTCAAACTGGTGCTTCGCACTATGGTCTCTTTCCTGCCAGTGGTAACACCATTTCTTATAGGCCAATCAGTCACCTTGCCTACTTTCTATGCTCTTCCACATCCCTCTA
Source organism: Triturus cristatus (assembly GCF_964204655.1). Classification (NCBI taxonomy): domain Eukaryota; kingdom Metazoa; phylum Chordata; class Amphibia; order Caudata; family Salamandridae; genus Triturus; species Triturus cristatus. The sequence goes on along the minus strand of NC_140586.1, from coordinate 361,913,469 downwards.
AAGAAGAGGAGTAACTCCAAAAAGAGTATTGTCGTCCGACCGTTACTGCACATGAGAGTGCCAGGTGGACGACCAACTCTACGTGGGGTATAGTGGTGTGATGAAAGGTCAGGCAGTGCAGAAACACACCATCTCTCGATGGGTCGTTCTCTGCATCGATATCTGCTACACACTGGCAAAGAAGCTGCCACCTGAAGGCTTAAAAGCTCATTCAACCAGAGCTAAGGCCGCGACCACTGCATTACCCTGTGGAGTTCAAGTCTGGGACATCTTTCAGGCAGCAACGTGAGCATCCCTGCACACTTTTACCAAGCATTACTGCCTGGACAGTCAGGTCCCAGGGATAGGTATTTCGCCCTGCAGGACTTCTTAGTCTCAATTTGTCCACAGACCCACCTACGGTGATGGTATTGCTTGGGTATCTATTCAAACGTAAGGAATCTGCCGCTAATCTCTTTCAGATGAAGAAGTTACTTACCTTTGGTAACATCTTATCTGGTAGACCCAATATCTAGCTGCAGATTCCTTACCGACTCACTCATCCTCCCTGCTCTGCAGAAAGATTTTTAGGGCAAGGGCTGATCCCTTTCAAGGCCCTAGTTTGGACACACCAGTGCCAGTGTATTACATGGCTCCACGCTTCTGGCATGGAAAGTCATAAAACGTGACGTCAGCGAGTCAAGGTGGCACCTATTTAGGTGACGCAGACGTCCCTTCCGGCATGGATGGCACCGAAAACGCCCTGCGGAGCAGACCAATGCCACCTACCGGTGCGTAGGGGTACTGCTCATGAAACATCTTCCAGATTCAGTCTGTCACCTGGGGAAATTTAAACGTCAGGAATCTGCAGCTCGATATTGTTTCTAACAGATAGGTTTTTACCGAAGGTAAGAAAATTGTTTATTTATGTATAGTAGTAAATATAAGTGAGATTTATTTAATTTACATTATATTAATGGTATGTATTAAAATATTTAAATATTTAAGATTTAGTACTTAAAATTAATTACATTAAGAAACTATATTTTTCTATGTTTTTTAGCGATATTCGTGTGAAACAATAATTTTTTTCCGATATTTTTGTACATGCAATTATAAGGGTAGGAAATATTTTTGCCACGATATTTCTGTTACACGATATTGATTCCGATGTGATGCCTGTGATCCATATTTACATATATATATGTATGTATATATATATATATATATATATATATGTGTGTGTGTATGTATGTATTAAATTTTTGTGCAAGATAAGCGCTCACTCAAGGTGAACTTTCTCCGGCTATGATTTTATTCCACCAGGTTACGTGTTTCGGAGATCCTCGTCTCCTTGCTCTCACACTGGTTTCAGTTCCAACCACAAATGTACATGTTTTGCGTATAGACATGAAAAGAGGACAACACAAACCTAACTCATTAGGTGCTGAGTTAGGAAAGCGGTCATTTTGTAAAAGTGTATTTTAACTTAAAGAATTTAAAAAACATACAATTTTCTTGCACTTTGCACTCTTTTTACAGCAGAGTGACAATACATTCCTGTATTTGAGTCCCATATATACAAGGTGTAATACCAAACAGTTCTAAAAGAAATCTTAGATCATGAACATTAGATCTTGATATAATACAAAATTGACATATGTGGAGGGGTGGGAGGGACAGCACGTAGACCAGGTCTTTTTACATAGGGTTTTATTGAGGAAAATACACGTCTGTGTTTGCTGGAATGTCTCTCTTCTTTCTTGGCTGACTCCGTGGTTACAGCGGGGCTCTTGACCTCTTTCCCACCTCCTGGGCGTCCTCTTCCGATATTCCGTGATACTCCAGGACCCACAGGGCATGCGTGTAAAAGAAGGAGAAAGGGGACCGTTAGGAATACAGTTCACGAACTGTATCGAACCTAGGACCGGGACCGGGAGTGGGGGAACACCTCTGCTTGTGAATTCAACTCAGTGCCCGTTTCTACTGCCCTTCCGTGCTGTGAGTGAGGAATGTGGTGTTTGTGAAGGGGCAGAAATAAAAGGAGGTACTCAGAGTGCTAGAGGCTTTTCCGCCACCCCATCCAACCCCTGAACCGCTCCCGTACCTGAGGTAGCCACACTCCTCCGGGAGTGTGGCTCGGCGGTGCGCGGAATCGTTGTCCTCCTGGCTTTATCACTGCGTCCGTCTTCGGGTCGTCCTTCCGATACTCCTCGGGTGCTTCTTCCTCGGCTTCCGCGCTCGCTCTCGGCTCCTCACCTCCGGGGTTCCGCTCCTTGGTGACGTCACACCCTGCCTTCGGGTTTTCCGGCTCTATATCCAATCCAGTGTGTCCTCGTGATGCAGGGGGCGTGGCGACAGTGAACATACAATTCTGGTTAAAGGGACCCGGCTCGCCCCCGGGGAAAGCCTCTGCAGCCACGAAGTCACACCAATCCTCCTGCTGGGGTGTAAAAAAACAAGGTAGTGGAGGTACGGGCATCCACCAGTCCTGTCGATCCCTCACAACACCCTGAGTCGGGGTGTCCCGTTTACATACCTCCCCCCTAGACTCTCCTTACGGTGTTTGATGGTGAAGGAGTAGGGCTGTAGCGACAGAAACCAGCGCAAGACTCTGGGATTCTGTGACTTGTTCCTGTATAACCTCTGGAGCAGGGCATGGTCTGTATATAGCAGGAAATGTCGGCCGTCTAGATAATAGTGCAGCTTATCTATTGCCCATTTTATAGCTAGACATTCCCGCTCGACGGTTGAGTATTTGGTCTCTCGGGGAAACAATTTTCTACTTATGTACAGTATAGGGTGTTCTATCTCATCATCCCCCATCTGTGACAAAACTGCCCCCAACCCGCTATTGGAAGCGTCGGTAGACAGTATAAACTCTCTGGTAAAGTCAGGAGAAACCAACACTGGTTCGGTTACTATAGCGTTTTTTAATTTGAAAAATGCATCTAGCATTACTTGTGTGGGGTTTGCTAGGACGGTTTGTTTCACTTCTTTTCTCAGTACATTGGTCAGGGGACTGGCGGTGTCGGCAAACTGAGGGATAAACCTCCTATAATAACCAAAAAGGCCAAGGAATGCCCTGAGCTCACGTTTGGTTGTAGGGAAAGGGACAGTTTTGATGGCTTTTACTTTTTCCTGTTGCGGGGCTATTACCCCCTCCCCAAGGACATATCCTAGATACCTCACATGTGAATACCCAGCACACGACTTCTTTGCATTAATGTGTAATCCTGCTCTGCTTAGTGCTGTGAGGATGATTCTTAGGTGCTCCAAATGCTCGGCCCAGGAGCTGCTGAATACCACTATATCGTCTAGATATGCTGAGCTAAAAGCGGTATATGGTTGTAACACAGTATTCATTAGCCTTTGAAAGGTGGCCGGGGCCCCGTGTAGACCGAATGGTAACACATTAAATTCATATAGTCCCTCATCTGTGATAAAGGCAGTTTTTTCCTTGTCTTCCTCTCTCAATGACACCTGCCAACATCCTTTAGTTAGATCAAACGTGGTGATATACTTCGCCTCTCCTAACTTTTCTATAAGATCGTCAACTCGCGGTATAGGATAGGCGTCAAGGGAGGAAATGGCGTTCAAAGCTCTAAAGTCCATACAGAAACGAGTCATTTCGTCTGGTTTAGGGACCAAGACGATGGGTGACGCCCAGGCACTCTCGGAGGGTCGAATGACGCCAAGCTTTAGAATGTCTTCTACCTCTTTCTTTACCATGCCTTTTCGGGCCTCGGGTATGCGATATGGCCTTTGTTTGACCGTCATTCCCTCTTTTGTGATGATCCTATGTTCGGCCAGAGCGGTCCTGCCAGGTAGGTCCGAGAACACCTCCGAAAAGGGTCCTAGGGCTTGTAACAGTTCAGACCTCTGGTCGTTGGACAGATCCGGGTTGATAGGCATCTGCGGTAGAGTGGACTCTGTTACCAGTGTAGGCCATGCTCCGTGAGCGTTTTTGGGGGGGGCCTAGCCATTTTTTTGACAGGTTTATGTGATAACATTGTTTCCTTCTGGGTGTAACTTGGAGCCTATATGTGGTGTTCCCCAGAACTTCTACCACTCTAAAGGGACCTGTCCACTCGCTCTGAAACTTCTTAGTAGAAGACGGTAGGAGAACTAGGGCCCAATCATCGGGTTTCAGGGTTCTAAGCTTTTTTCCTTTATCGTATTGTAGCTTTTGGAATGTTTGATGTTTCTCTAAATTTAGGTGTGCTAGTTCTCGTAATTTCCCTATTCTGGATCGCAGTTGTGCTGTATACTCTAGGAAGGCTTCTTGCTCCTCATTGGTTTCCTTTTCCCAAGCTTCTCGGGTAATCTCTAGCAGAGACCTGGGTTGCCTCCCATACAATATTTCGAATGCTGAGCAGCACAGGCTGCTCTGCACTTGACCTCGGATTACATAAAGGGCAAGTGGGAGTAACCGGTCCCAATCCTTACTTTCCAGGGTTAGCATCTTTTTCAACGTGGACTTGAGGGTACGATTATATCTCTCGACCAAACCGTCCTTTTGCGGGTGGTACACGGATGTCTTTAAGTGGTGTAGGTTTAGTGTACTGCAAACTTCTTTCATCAGCTTTGACACGAAGGGCGTTCCCTGATCGGTTAGAATTTCTCGGGGTAATCCCACCCTGGAGAACAGCTCGATCACTTTCTCAGATATGTTTTTGGTTGTGGGAGATTTTAGGGGGAAGGCTTCAGGAAAGCGCGTAGCGTAGTCTACAATGACTAACGCATAAGAGTGGCCTCGAGGTGTCTTGGGCAGGGGGCCTATGAGGTCCATACCCACCCTTTCAAACGGTTTTCCGATAACCGGTAGCGGCTGTAAGGGAACGGCGGGGGGCCGCAGGCAGTTTTTTAATTGACAAATGTCACAGGACTGACAATACTTCTGGATGCCTTTATATATGCCGGGCCAAAAGAAATGTCTCAAGACGTTTTGGGTAGTTTTCTTGGCCCCTGTATGTCCTGCTGTAAGATGTGTATGGGAATAGAACAAGATTTGTTCTCTGAAGGGCACAGGTACCAATAGCTGTGTGTGCTCTCCCTCCCTCCCTTCTCTGTATAACAAATCGTTTTTGATGACAAAGCGAGGATAAACAGGGCTGGGAAAATCTGTTTTAGCCTGACCGTTTTCCCAGGCGTTAAACAGCGTTGGGTCGTTGGCCTGGGCAAACCTGAAACTCCGGTCTAAAACCCAGGGTTCCTTAATATTATAGGCTGCATAGGGTCGAGTCGTTGTCTGTTTTTGCTTGTGCAATTGATTTTGGAATATGTCTAAGAACTGGGGGTTGTCTACCCCTATTATTAGATCTTCAGGCAGAGAGTCCACCACCCCAACCCTTATTGTGCAGGGGCTCTGTCCGTCTTCTTCCACTGTCAATAACGCGACAGTATACGGCCTTACGTCTCCGTGGACGCATCTAATCTGCACTAATGTGTTAGGAAGGGTGTGCTTTGAGGGTACTAACACTTTCTGGGCGACGGACTGTTTCCCCCCTGAGTCCAACAGTGCGTTTACCATTTTGCCATTGACCCTGGTTCTTACATGGAAGGAGGGACCCATTTCTGCTGAGTAGAGGACCGTTCTGGGGAGGTATCCAACTTCCATAGGTTCCTCTGATGGTTTTTTTCGAGGGCACATTCTTGCAATATGGCCCCACTCCCCACACTCAAAACACTGGGGTCCCTTTATCCCTGGAGTTTCAATCCTCAGAGGAACCGTCTTTTTGTATTCAAGTTGGCCCCTTGATTTTCTTTCCACTTTTTGCGTCAGTCCGCTTTTGGCGTTTTTATCAGCATCCCAAGGGAGTGTCTTCGGTTGTGCCCTTGTATAGGTACTAGCCATTTCTATGGCTTGTTCAGGGGTTATGTTTGAATGTTGCCGCAACCATCTCTGTGTCCCATAGGGAAGAGCCTCCAAAAATTGTTCTAAATAAATGCGGTTCATGATCTCTTCTTTAGTGCTGGTTAAAGGCTTCAGCCACTTATCAGCGGACATTTTTAGGCGAAAAAACAGTGTCTTTTGATTTTCTCCTGGGGTTCCCTTCTCTTTTCGAAATCGAACCCGATAAGCTTCTTCGTCTAGCCCCAGGTGGTCTAAGATGACTGTCTTAACCTCATTATATGGGGTGGTCCCGGTGGCATTCGCCACCTGATATGCCGCCTGAGCCTCCCCTGATAGGAGCGGGGCCAAGAAGAAGGGCCATTTGTCCTCGGGCCACCCGTAGGCCCTTGCCGCTCGCTCGAAATTAGAGAAAAAAGCATCAGGGTCCTCTCCCCCTACATACTTTTGCAGCGTCACTCCGGATGGATGTGATACATGGGGCCGTCGGTCTACGGCTACTGAGACCTCTGGTTCCGTTCGGGCCGTGCGTATTCCTTCCATTTGGGCGGTGATCAGTTTTTGGAGCACTTCCCTGTCTTGTTGGGCCGTGGCCATTTGTTGTCCTACAACCCATTCCAGCTTCTCCTGGCCATTTATGAGGTGCTGTATTACGTTTTCCATCACAGGGGTACTGATGGGAGGGAATCCCACTTCTGACACCAGTTGTGGAGGGGTGGGAGGGACAGCACGTAGACCAGGTCTTTTTACATAGGGTTTTATTGAGGAAAATACACGTCTGTGTTTGCTAGAATGTCTCTCTTCTTTCTTGGCTGACTCCGTGGTTACAGCGGGGCTCTTGACCTCTTTCCCACCTCCTGGGCGTCCTCTTCCGATATTCCGTGATACTCCAGGACCCACAGGGCATGCGTGTAAAAGAAGGAGAAAGGGGATCGTTAGGAATACAGTTCATGAACTGTATTGAACCTAGGACCGGGACCGGGAGTGGGGGAACACCTCTGCTTGTGAATTCAACTCAGTGCCCGTTTCTACTACCCTTCCGTGCTGTGAGTGAGGGATGTGGTGTTTGTGAAGGGGCAGAGGTAAAAGGAGGTACTCAGAGCGCTAGAGGCTTTTCCGTCACCCCATCCAACCCCTGAACCGCTCCCGTACCTGAGGTAGCCACACTCCTCCGGGAGTGTGGCTCAGCGGTGCGCGGAATCATTGTCCTCCTGGCTTTATCACTGCGTCCGTCTTCGGGTCGTCCTTCTGATACTCCTCGGGTGCTTCTTCCTTGGCTTCCGCGCTCGCTCTCGGCTCCTCACCTCCGGGGTTCCGCTCCTTGGTGACGTCACAACCTGCCTTCGGGTTTTCCGGCTCTATATCCAATCCAGTGTGTCCTCGTGATGCAGGGGGCGTGGCGACCGTGAACATACAATCCTGGTTAAAGGGGCCCGGCTCGCCCCCGGGGAAAGCCTCTGCAGTCACGAAGTCACACCAATCCTCCTGCTGGGGTGCAAAAGAACAAGGTAGTGGAGGTACGGGCATCCACCAGTCCTGTCGATCCCTCACAACACCCTGAGTCGGGGTGTCCCGTTTACAACATATTTACTTGGTATAGTACAAGAGGACTTCACTAGTAATCATAGTGCGTACACCTGTGTTACAATTCTCGTACAGTATATACATATTGCTGTTGGCCTGATAGGCCTACCCATATTGTGGTATCAAAGTGAATAATAAATCACAATGTCTGATCACAATCCTAGCTGATATAACAAGTTGACTCCTCACCTTAGTGGCTACATCCAATGAAGTATTTACCTCTACCTTCAATCAATTTGGCAAATGATCTATCCATATTTGTGGGACATAAACAGTACTGAAAAGGCAAATTTCTAATGCCGGTGCTGTAAACGTGTGTGCTCCTATTTGTGGTTGGTAGTCTTGGCTGTTACGATATCCTTCACCCTGTGATAACCTTATCCCTATATCTCAAAATATAATAATATATGTGCATATAAATTCATAATTTTCTAATATCAATTCAAATAAATGTATCTAACGTGCTCTGGAATCACGTAAACGTAATCCGGAAGAAAAGGGTAGGCGACCTCTGCCAGCATCTCCTCCCAGGAGTAATCCCCTTCCTTTCCTCCTAAGTGAAAGAAGTAAAAAAATTAAAAATCAGATTAAAAATTCCTTATTTCACATACCGAGTATAAGAAATAATCTTCCTCTATATTAATCAGATAAGTACTTGTTCTCTCTTATATCTAAGTATAGACAATCTAATTTCCATGTAAATGTATTGCCAACTCTTCGTCTAAATTCAGGCCCCCAGGGGTTCTTGATTGAAATTCTATGATGTGCCAGGATTCCTCTGTCTAAGGTGTAACACTCTGTTTCCACCTCTCGGGCTCCTTTGTACCTGTTCAATCACAAAGTATTTTCGCAGCGAACTGTTGGATAAATTGTATTTTTAAAAATGTCTCGCCACTGGATAGTGGCTATCTTTGTTGGTAATTGCCCATAGGTGTTCCAACACACTCTTTTTTTGCTGCAAAAATGGTACTTCCCACATATTTAAGTTGTCATGGACACTCTAAGACATATATCACGTGTCGAACTGCATGTCAAAAATTGTGAGATGGTTTTCGTTTTGTTAGGTGTTTCGTATGTTTTTCTCATGGTGCTGAATCTACAAGCTTTACAATGACCGCAGGGAAAAAATCCCTGCAGATGTTTTTGTGGTCCAGTGAGTCTATTGCTGACATCATTCTTCACTAAGAGGTCCCTCAGACTCCTCCATTTCCGGTATGTCTCCATCGGGCGATTAGCTACACTGTGCCCAACAACCGGATCACACTTTAAGATGTTCCAGTTTTTAGTTAGGATATGTTTGTTTTCAGCGGATTCTAGACTATATGTCAGTATCACCCCGGGTGTGTCTTTTTCTCTGTCCTGATCTTGATTCTGTAGATTAGCTGTCAGGGTTTGTTCTCTAGTTACTGACGTAGCCTTATTGATGGCTCGTTTAGGGACCCAATTAGGATACCCTCTCTCCTTGAATCTTTCCATCATATTGATGCTTTCAGTTTGATAGGTCTCTTCAGTGCTACAGTTTCGTTTCGCTCTCAGCAGCTCCCCGTAAGGGATTCTCCATTTCAGAGTATCAGGGTGGTTGCTGAGAGCATGAAGCAAACCGTTGCCTGCGGTTTCTTTTCTAAAGAGTTTAGTGGTAAGGATCTTATTTCTCACCTCTACTAAGACATCTAGAAATTCAATAGTATGTCTACTCATGGTGTAAGTTAGTTTGAGGATAAATATGTCGTTATTTAACATCTCCATAAAATTAATGGCAGTTTCCTCATTCCCCTTCCAAATGACGAATAAATCGTCTATGTACCTGAGCCAGACTTTTGTTTGTTTGAGTAATTGGGAGATATTAGGGTCTTTCTGGATTTCCTCCTCCCATGCCCCCAGAAACAGATTAGCGAAACTGGGGGCAAGACAAGTGCCCATTGCTGTCCCACGTATCTGTCTGTACATAACACCATTGAACATAAAAATATTATTCTGGAGACAGTATCTTATCATCTCCACAATCATATTCGTATGTTCAAGGTATTGTATTGGTCTATTTTCCAAGACATAATGACATTGTATTCCTAAATTGTGGTCTATTATGGTGTACAATGAGTTTACGTCCATAGTTCTTAGTAGACAGTCATCTTCTCATGTAATGTCATTCAATTTGCTCAGAAAATATTTGGTGTCCCTTATATAAGATGGAAGGGCTGTGACATATGGTCTCAAAAAATGATCCATATATTTGGATATATTTTCTGCCACACTATTAATGGAGGAGACTATGGGTCTTTCTGGGGATTCCACCGGATTTTTGTGAGTTGCGGGCAGTAGATAAAGACTGGAAGTCTGGGAATGTCTTTCTTCAGATAGTTAAATTCTTCCCTTTGTAGAATGCTCATTTCACACCGTCCACTTAGTTGGTTCCATATTTGTTTGATACTCTCATTGTATTCTCTGTTGTTACTTTCAGTGTAGAATGTTGTATCTCCCAGTTGTTTAAGGGCTTCTTAAATGTAAAGATTCTTGTCCATATTTGCTATATTTCCTCCCGTTTCGGCGGGCCGGGTGACAATATTTTCATCTTTGGCTAAAGATTTTATCATCTCCCTTTGTATATGGTGAAGTTCTGTTTTTGATCTTTCTTTTGGTTCTTTCTGCCCAACCGTATGAGTTCCTGTGTGACAGTGTCTTCAGATGTATCAATATTGCCGTGTGGTGTATTTGGGTAAAATACGGATTTCTGTTTAAAGTTAGTGTTTACCAATTTGTCCGTAGTAATTTCTATCCCTTCCCAGCTATTCATTATCTCTGGATTAGTCTCAACAAGTAGATTTTGTAGGGTAAGAAGTGCCTCAGCATCTTTGATAGACTGTATCTGTTCAGAGGTACTATTGGTTTCTACATTCTGTTCTTCTCTCCCAATCTCTGTTTAGCATTGTATAGTTGGTGCCATTTTCTTAATTTCATCTTCCTGGCAAATTTAAAAAGATCAATTCTTGTTTCAGGATAACTGAAATGTTCTGATGGGCAAAATGAGAGTTTGTTTCTCTAGGGCTCTCAGAGGGCAGTTGGATAGATTGCCCACTGTTTTATTTACCGTAGCGTTGTCCATCATATTTGGTTCTTAGGACCTGCTGATTTGTTTCCCATTGGTCCTTTTCCACGCCTCCTTCCTCTTCTGCTTCCTCTGTTTGTCCCGCTTTCTTCGCCGCTTGTTTCTTCCTGGACTCTTCCTCGGCCCCTTCTTCTCTGTCCCCGTCCTCTTCCCCTTGTCTTTAGAGTGTGTGTCGCTCTTGATGTTTGCCTCCCCGTTCGCGGCACTTGTTTTGCCCCCAGTGTCGCTAATCTGTTTCTGGGGGCATAGGAGGAGGAAATCCAGAAAGACCCTAATATCTCCCAATAACTCAAACAAGCAAAAGTCTGGCTCAGTTACATAGACGATGTATTCGTCATTTGGTTGGGGAATGAGGAAACTGCCATTAATTTTATGGAGATGTTAAATAACAACACATTTGTCGTCAAACTAACTTACACCATGAGTAGACATACTATTGAATTTCTAGATGTCTTAGTAGAGGTGAGAAATAAGATCCTTACCACTAAACTCTTTAGAAAAGAAACCGCAGGCAACGGTTTGCTTCATGCTCTCAGCAACCACCCTGATACTCTGAAATGGAGTATCCCTTACGGGGAGCTGCTGAGAGCCAAAAGAAACTGTAGCACTAAAGAGACCTATCAAACTGAAAGCATCAATATGATGGAAAGATTCAAGGAGAGAGGGTATCCTAATTGGGTCCTTAAACGAGCCATCAATAAGGCTAAGTCAGTAACTAGAGAACAAACCCTGACAGCTAATCTACAAGATCAGGACAGAAAAAAAGACACACCCAGGTTGATACTGACATATAGTCTAGAATCCACTGAAATCAAACATATTCTAACTAAAAACTGGAACATCTTAAAGTGTGATCCGGTTGTGGGGCACAGTGTAGCTAATCACCCGATGGTGACATACCGGAAAGGGAGGAGTCTGAGGGACCTCTTAGTGAAGACTGATGTCAGCAATAGACTCAGGGGACCACAAAAACATCTGCAGGGATTTTTTCCCTGCGGGCATTTTAAAGCTTGTAGTTTCAGCACCATGAGAAAAACATACGAAACACCTAACAAATCGAAAACCATCTCACAATTTTTGACATGCAGTTCGACACATGTGATATATGTCTTAGAGTGTCCATGCCAACTTAAATATGTGGGAAGTACCATTTTTGCAGCAAAAAAAGATTGTTGGAACACCTACAGGCAATTACCAACAAAGATAACCACTATCCAGTGGCGAGACATTTAAAAAAATACCATTTATCTAACAGTTCGCTGCTAAAATACTTTGTGATTGAACAGGTACAAAGGAGCCCGAGAGGTGGAAAGAGAGTGTTACACCTTAGACAGAGGGAATCCTGGCACATTATAGAATTTCAATCGAGAACCCCTGGGGTCCTGAATTTAGACAAAGTGTTGGCAATACATTTACATGAAAATTATATTGTCTATCCTTAGATATATCAGAGAACAAGTACTTATCTGAGTAATATGTTTGAAGGTTATTTCTTATACACGGTACGTGAAATAAGGAATTTTTAATTTGATTTTTTCAATTTTTTTTCTGTCACTTAGGAGGAAAGGAAGGGGCCTACTCCTGGGAGCAGATGCTGACGGAGGTCGCCTACCCTTTTCTTCCGGATTACGCTTGTGATTCCAGAGCACATGTTAGATACTTTTATTTGAATTGGTATTAGAAAATTATGAATTTATATGCACATATATTATTATATTTTGAGATATAGGGATAAGGTTATCACAGGGGGAAGGATATCGTAACCGCCAATGTCTACCAACCACAAATGGAAGCACACACGTTTACAGCACCGGCATTAGAAATTTGCCATTCCAGTACTGTTTACGTCCCACAAATATGAATAGATCATTTGCAAAATTGATTGAAGGTAGAGGTAAATACTTAATTGAATGTAGCCACTAAGGCGAGGAGTCAAATTGTTATATCAGCTAGGATTGTGATCAGACATTGTGATTTATTATTCACCTTGATCCCACAATATGGGTAGGCCTATAAGGCCAACAGCAATATGTATATACTGTACGAGAATTTTAACACAGGTGTTCGAACTATGATCACTAGTGAAGTCCTCTAATACTATACCATGTAAATATGTACATTTTTTATTATATCAAGATATAATGTCCATGATCTAAGATTTCTTTCTGTTTGGTATTACACCTTGTATATATGGGACTCAAATACAGGAATGTATTGTCGCTCGGCTGTAAAAAGAGTCGAAAGTGCAAGAAAATGGTATGTTTTTTAAGTTCTTTAAGTTAAAATACACCATTTCAAAATGGCCGCTTTCCTAATTTAGGGGCATATCAACAAGGGCTTTATCTCTGCTTTTTTGGCTTTAAAAGCCAAAAAAGCAGAGATAAAACTAGCGCCCTATCAACAACAGGGTGCTAACACGCAAATTTGCATGTTAGCACCCTTTTACTCTACGCTTCCCCTTGCATCTCTAATGAGATGCAAAGGTGGCGTTCCAGAGTAAAATAATAGGAGAAATGTCGCTAAGCGACATTTCTCCTATTATCAAGAATGTCGCTAACCCTGTTAGAGACAAAAAAAGCAGCGCTAACCGCGGATAACGCTGCTTTTTTACGTCTGGTATTTTTCTGACTTAGCCATGATATCCTATGTAAGGTGGATATCATGGCTAAGTTTGCCTGTCCCTATCAACAAGGTAACGTGAGATTATCGCTGGGTTTCCAGAGATAATCTCACGTTAGCCTGTTAGCGTGAGAATTTTTATCGCTATTGAGATAAGCGTTGCTAATAGCACGCTATCTCAGCGATAAAAATCCATGCTAGCCGGCGATAATTATCCTAGCGCTAAGTGCGCTTAGAGATAATAATCGCCGGTTGTTGTTGATATGCCCCTTAGCACCTTATGAGATGAGTTAGGTTCATGTAGTCCTCTTTGCATGTCTATATGGAAAACATGTAAATTTGTGGTTGGAACTGAAACCAGTGTGTGAGGAGGAGACGAGGATCTCCGAAACGCGTAACCTGGTGGAATACAATCATAGCTGGAGAAAGTTCACCCTGAGTGAGCGCTTATTTTGCACAAAAATTGAATTGAAGGTCCGGTGGGCTTCGCCGGCATGGCGCGCCAACTGCCGAGGACGAGAGAAGGGCTGTTGAAGCAACGCATGTTAAGAATATATATATATGTGTATATATACACAATTACAAAACAGTAAAATACATATTATACAACTATTCAGGGCTTCGCAAAACATTGAAGAATGTGTTCAATATGTATAACCTTTCTAAATTGCCTGTTGTTTACCATGAGATAACTTTTTTTACCAGGAGATGGCGCTAAAACATACCATTAACACATTTCCAAGCCAGTGATTGTGAAATGGATTTTGTTTTTGCTTTTCTGTACAGTTTATAGTTAATTATGGGTAATGTCACCATTTACTATAACAAAGTCAGCAGTGTATAGATGTTAAATTGTATATGAGTTCTCAGGACTAAAAAGAGAGGAAGATCTCTCTGTTAACAATCAATTGTGATTGGATAATGTGTGCAGAATTAATTTGTACAGCTCTGCCCTGGTGTTAAAACACCCTCTGTTCTGCATAAACCTGCCAGTACAGTGGTCTTTTTCCCCAGCGCTCCTGCTTTCTTGTTATACCCTCTCATGTTCTGTGTGCCCTGTTCCAACCATCATTTTTGTGAAACCTACAAAATACTGTTTAAAATCACAATTACAATTGGGACACGTGACCACTGCTCGTTCTGATCTGCAGAGAGGCCAAGGATTGGATGAGCATGTATCCTGGATACATCATGGCCAGCGCTGCCTTCAGCCTCGACTCCAGAGTTCTCATTTGTGGTTCATAAACACACAACCTCAACTTGCACCGACATCCAGAGGCGACTGTTCCGCATTATAGAAGAGTATAGTACTGCACGATATAAAATACTGCAGAAGCACAACATCCCGTACAAAGCAAACACTCTTGGAGAATGGAAGATTAAATAAATCATTCGAATTGTAAACTGGAACTAAATTGCGGAGTATCTAAATGCTTTTTTACAGTTATTGTTAACAAATAAAATAGAAAAGTGTTTGTGCCTGTAAAGTTAAGATAATGGGATCCAACAGGCTCCCATTTCAGTGTCCGTTTTTAGGTCTCGCCTGAGCCAGCGCTTTAGCGCTGCTCTGGCGAGAGCTATAGAAAACGGGGATTTGGAAGTGCAAACGAGTGCTTTTCAGGCCCCCAACTACAGTGCATGTGCGCCGGGCGCGCGCACCATTTGGCAGCCTGCGTGTACATTTTCCGGGCGCTTTGATGATCTCAGTGAGCCGCGCGGCCACTGAGAACATCAAAGCGCCCGCAAAATGATTACTTTCACTTTAGCGGCCGCTTTGATGTTTGATCGCGATCTTTTTCTTTTCCAGGTCTCTTCCAGCCCTTTGAAACTATGGAGTGTTGCTAACACCTGTCCCAGTGGCTTGAAAGATCTTTCATTGTGACAGCCGCCCCCCCACCCTAAGGAGTGTAAATTCCCCTTCACACCCGATTACGGCAGACCTTTCACACGTCATGCTTTGTTAATACTTCACAATCATCTCACTAGGGAAGCAGGGCGTGAACAAAGGGCCAGGCTCCAGTCTCTCGCGCAACAGCAGACGGCTTGAGCCTAGCGCACGAAGAGCGCGGATGCATCCATTCCTTAGCACGGTTCCCTTCCATCACTGGGGCGCGAATTCTTTCTTGAGGTGATAAGCGCCCCCTTCCTGTTACTTCAGATTTAAGCGAGGGCCAGCTGTGGTGCATCTCCCCCTCCTCACCACCCTCCTAACGCATCGCTGCTCCAGGAGCCGGGTCACACTGTGACAAGAGAGTAGTAAAACATTTGTTACGGTTTTTACATAACTCTAAAATGAAGTGTGATTGACGTGTGGCGCTTAAGAACTCATCATTTTATAAATAAACCTAGTGATTAAAGCTGGCCTTCAGTGCCTGCTTTGTTACAGAGATCTCCGCTGACATACGGCCTTGTGCTCTTTGTTTGAGTGAAGATATGCAGTGTAAAATCACAGTAAAATTTATAATAAGATAAGATAAGGTTAGTAGTGACGACATTAGAAAGTGAAAACGAGGCCAGAGGCACAAAATATGTGATCATGGGTTAATTGTCTTGCTTTCATTTCGCAGAAACGTTCATGGACAATAGGGCGCTGCTGCTTTTTATCAGAATATTTCTGGAATGCATAGCCTGGCTCCCCTGTCCAACTAGCGCCTGTGGCTAGCGATAGCCAGACAGGCTCTGCTTGCCCTTACGAGCCATTCGCTGGGCACGAGCAGCCGCATCCAGTCATTAAAGCAGTGCCTGCTCAAGTTCCTTCCATCCCTCTGGTGACTTGGCCTTGCCCATAAAACAAACTAACAAGCATTTGCAATGCAATAGGTCTCGCATTCACGCGAGTATGAGCTATTGACATTGTAAATGACAATGTCTTTTATTTATGTTTTGGGTTTAAAAACGTAAATAAAAGGCATTGCCATTTCAATACTAATAGCTTAAACTCTTGCAAATGCGAGACCTGTTGCATTGCAAATGCTTGTTAATTACTGCCGGGTCTGAGACACGGAGAGACCCTGCCCACTTAAAGGCCTTGTTCTGCTCCAGGATGGTGTGCGTGCTCCTCTCCAGGCAGGTTGATTGCACAGCCTGGAGTGCAGCTTTCAGAGGAGTTTATGGGGTCCAGCAAATATTGGCCCTTCAGCTGAGACGCTTCAGCTGAGACATGAGTAAAAATACGAAAGTTGAGGACCAGAACTGCGCATACGCTGCTCTGAAAGGCACGTTGTATTGAGATTAGGCATAGAAGCTCCGCCCAGGTCCCGCCCACCTTTTCAATTGGCTCCTGTTACTGTCCTTTTCAAATTGTGGTTTTTCATTCCTGAATAGACTTGTTAGTCCTGCCTTGGTACCGCCTTGTCTGCAATTGTAACCTCCCATAACGACTGCCTTTTTACTTGTGGTTTTACACAGTCTGCTTTATCTAGTCTGTGAGCAATATTTTCTTCAATGATTTGCCCGTATTCCACCCACTACGTCGCAGTAAGCTGCCCATTTTTCTTTTAATTACTAATGGCAGTCTGCTTTAACTATAGTGGCCGCATTTATTTATTTTAGCAGCACGGTCTGCTTTAAGTATAGTGGGCATGCTTATTTATTTATAAATTATTTGTTTTTTGTCCACTTGCGCCCATGCGGCGCTTTCATGTTAATGGAGGAGGTGCACCTTTGTTTAGACAAGCCACTTCTAAAGAAAGGTGCGCGGCCGCTATTAAAGTGAAAGCGTGGCATGAGGCGCTTTTACAAAAAAATGCATTTGTTTGTCAACTTGACAAACAGATGCTTTTTTTGGGTCAAAGCCCGCATGCCGCGGTTTCACTTTAATGTTGGCCACGCCCCTTTCTTTAGACGCAGCCTGTCTAAAGAAAGGGGCGCCGCCTTCATTAACGTGAAAGCGTGGCATAGGGGGCTTTCACACAAAAAATATTTGCTATGCAATAAGTCTTGCATTCGCGAGAGTTTGAGCTATTGGCATTATAAATGCCAATAGGACAAACTCTCATAAATGCGAGACCTATCACATTGCAAATGTTTGTTTCATTATAAATTAAACAGTGCCTGGGGAAGAATACTGACAACTGGGCATCACTTCTTGTAAGGAGAAGGAAAAGGACAGGAAATAAGGAAACAAAGAACACCGTGAAAGCGGGGAGAGCAAGGACGAGACTAAGGTAGAGACACTCCCTCAGCAGTCGACGAATAATGGCACTAGCGAGGTTAATCTTTAACAAATAAATATAGGAGATTCCACTACCTGCATTTGTGCGATCTCCTTTTAGGGCAGGCAACAAGACAACGGTAACGAAGAGAAAGTAGCCAGTGACTAGATTGCTGAAGTTTTAAGTACCATAACCGGAAGCACCAGATCAATGTGGCATACCTTCGTGTAATGCACAATGCCTGGTGATAACAGCCAAATGACAACGGGAGCCCACAGTCCAGCCACTTCAGGAGAAAGAGGAGGCTCAAGTGAATGACAATCAGTGCTTAATTTGCAAATAAATATGAGTGCAGGGCCCAACGTTTCTCTTATGATCCGCTGAGACACAACTGAATGCCAGGGTTGCTGAATACCAATGTTGCCTAGATTTAATTCCACCTCATGCCTCTTCCTTCCATCACCTTACAAGTAATTGCAGGATTACTTACTGTTAATCTTCATTACTTAGATTCGACCTCACTTGTCTCAGTACTTACACCTATGAGTAATGTGACAGCATTAGTGCCACTTGCTCACCTGTCCCAAAGCTTTCTTCACTTTCCATAACCCTAGTTTTCCTATAAAATTCTCTTTACCATAATGTCACTTCTTGACTATAGCAGTCTCTTCAAATCAGTCTGATGAGGAAGGCTTCATTAGTTCTGAGATGTGTGAGGAAGAATTGGAGTATTGGAGATTGCCATTAAGTAATCTAGCCATTACTTCCCCATCACCTCACCCCTCCCATTGTTTACTTCCACCTGGCTAGAATTCCTCATCAGCAAAGAATAAAAGCAGTTGTATTTATTTATTTGATTTATTTTTAAAGTTTTGTATAGCGCGAACATGACCCAAGCGGGTATCAGAGTGCTTTACAGGTTGCGGAAGACATAGGTAAATAGCAACACTCACTCTCCAGAGCCCCATCCTTCATCATTGGTCGTGATCTACAGGGGTGCGTTGGGGAAGTTCGTCACTTTTGAGTGAGAGACATCTTTCCTTTAGTGGAACAGAGAGTTTGCTGTTGAAAATGCTTGCATGTTGTCTTGTGTAGTTGCTTAGAAAACGTGGCGAAGAACATTGGTGAAGGAGGGCGAGCTGCGAGATCAATTTTGTGGTCCTGGTAACTCTTATCACCTGGGTCTTTCTCTTGCTGCTCGTTTTTGCTCCTGAGCCTTTCTTTTGTTCAAGGGACAACGGTGGCCAGGGAAAGACTCCAGACGAGGATCACAGAGAAGATCTGCTCAATGTCACAAGTTCAGGCGACTGTGATGGAGTGTGGTTATGGATTTAGGGACCAGGTTCATCCTGGTGAAGAGTTTTCCTTCTCAAAGTCCAAGTACACTTGAAAAGCAGCAGCTGGAGCTTCGCTTTTGCAGAGGCCGCAAGATTGTTGTCAGTGCGAGGAGCAAATTGTTGCTGGAGCTTCACATTGGTGGGAGATGCAGGTCATCACTGTAACTTAAGTAGTTGATCTTTAGGTGGCACTCCCTTACACATATATAAAACATGTTAAATCTTAATTATCTTCTCTTAATTTCAACGGTGCCGTTGTGCCAGGACAAAAGACTCCATCTCCGAAGTCTCAGGTAAGTGTTCTCATTCTGTTGGTCTCTTGCAGGGTCTCAGGAGGGCGCGGGCTCCCAGAAACACAGCTTCGCTTGAAGTGAATGAAGTCAAGTTGTACACAAGAATGCATGAGGAGTGGTAGAAAAGTTTTTTCACTCACATACCTGTTCCTGTTCCATTAAACAATAGACAGAAGGGAAGCGAAAACAGTAACTATTCCAGTGCAGTTGGTTACATTAAAACAGAAGTATTAAAAGCTAACTCAGGCTGTTGAGCTACATCCAGTCTAAAATGAGCAATAAACATCCATGGTGTAGCCTAGGTAGCTGCCTTACATTTTTCAGCTATGGAGACCTCAGTCCAGTCCGCCGAAGATGTTGCCATTCATTCCTTTAGTGGAATGGGCCTTAATAGAATAGGGAATCTCCCAGGCACTACCCTCACAGTCTATGGAAATCACTGTCTTGATCCATGTAGACAATGTAGATGAGGATGGTTTTTCTCCTCTCCTAACCGGGCCGAAATTAACAAAAAGGCCTTCTATATTCTTTAGATCTCTTTAGATATATTGTTCCTGCTCTCGCAACATCTAAATGGTGAAAATGCGCACCAGGCACCAGACTGTAAGGCTGTGGGGATTATTTCCTGCTCTCTATGAAACTTATGAGTTTACTTTTGGCAGCAACTTAGGCTCTAATGATAACGTTATCCTGTCTGGGAATACCCTCAGATAACGATTGCGGCAAGCGAGAGCCTCGAGCTCCCCAATACTCCTAGCCACAGTGATTGCTAAAAGAAAGAGGACCTTTAATGTAAGGAACTTCACCAAATAGAATCTAGAGGTTTATATGGTGAAACCTGGAGCTATGACAACACCAAGGGGAGATCTTAATAACAAAAGGGATCCCTGATCTTGGGGCATAATACTAAGGGCCTGAGTTAGATCTTGGCTGTATTACCGTCGTCCCGCTGTGGCGGGGGTCTCAAGTATTCAGTCGGGTTGACGACAGTCGACCTGCGATATTTAGATGCTGCGGCAATGGACGGTGTCACACCGCCGCAGCAGTCTTCTTTGCTGGCTACCAGTATACGTCGCAGTCAGGCCGGCTGGATTGCCGCGAGCCAAATTAGATGTTCTCGTTTTGCTGGCAGTATCCTGGCGGAGGAGTCCTGACGGAGTAAGGCCATGGTGGTTTGGAGACAGGTAAGTACTACTTATTTTCATCTCAATACACATATATGTTGTGAATCAGTCAAAATGTATATGTGGGTAATGTGTACTGCCTATTTTTACAGATCGCATTGCACACCAACAACATACACACTCTACTGAATGTACACTCATGCCCATAACAAAAGCCTTCCTTAGATTCTGGTGACAAATGGGTGGTTGAGCGTTGCGGTCAAGTAGCAGCAGCACAGGAAGGACCTGGACAATGGCGTTCAAGACGGATTCGGTGGTGGGACCCTGAAAAAAGGTGAGTTTTCACCTTTTTTCCGTCAATTCTGCCAACTCGAGCTTGGAGGATACCCCGCCACAGTTGCCTGGACAAAAGGCACATAGTAGTCCGGACACGGGATTCTTGGAGGGACTCCCTCCGACAGCCACTTCTGTCAACTTGGAAGAAAGATCCTGGCGGAGGAGGCAGGACTGCTGCGGTCTTCCCTCCAGTGAACAGCCAACATCTAAATAGAGCGGGCAGGCCGCCAAGGCAGCAGGCAGGAAAACCGCCGAAAAAGCAATGGCGGGACCCGATCCGATAACATCTAAATCTGGCCCTAAATCCTTTAAAAAGTCTTGATACTTAGGGTTCAATCAAAGACTGGTCACCCCAAGGCTCTCAAAAAGATCTTATAGCTGCCCACTACAATTTAATGGTGTCTATAGACAACTACTTATTAAAACCATCCTGCAGAATCCACAGTATTTCAGGAGCTGACACCATGGTTGGTGAACAAGAACTTAGGGAGTGCCAGGAATTAAAGAATGACCAGTGGCGATGTATGCCTTATTTGTTGTATTCCGCTTGGAGGCCTGTACAAATTCAACTCCAGTGACTGAAGTACCCTTATATAAAAACCCCTCCCTCTCGATCCCTAGACCGAGAGTTTGAGACGTTAAAGGCTTTCTGCTGGAAGAGGGGGGATGGCTCAGGGGAAAAGGGGACAGAGGAAGTAGCCAGGCCTTTCCCACCGCCAACTGACGGAATAACGGAAACCAAGGCCTCCTTGTCCAATTTGGAAGGACTAACACCATTTCCTCCGACTCCCTCTGTAGCCTTGTCAGAAGCCTGGAAATCAAAGATATAGGGGAAATCGCATAAAGGAGACCAATGATTGGACAGAGCACCCACACCTGTTGCCTGCGTTTCCTGAAACCTTGAGAGGAACTTCGGGAGTTGAGTGTTGCTGATACTCGCAAACAGATCTACTCTATGCACTCTGTGACATATCTCCTGGAGTATTGTTGGGTTCAACACAAACTCCAGGGAACGTGGGAATACACTGCTTAGGTAGTCCGCCTGCAAATGTAGGACTCCCCTGATATAATCTGCCCTCACATGTAATAGTTTGTGCTCACCTCACAGGTAAATCTGCTGAGCTAGCTAATTGAGTGAGAGGGAGCACGTACCAAA
Source organism: Triturus cristatus (assembly GCF_964204655.1). Classification (NCBI taxonomy): domain Eukaryota; kingdom Metazoa; phylum Chordata; class Amphibia; order Caudata; family Salamandridae; genus Triturus; species Triturus cristatus. Next base: position 361,891,930 of record NC_140586.1, on the reverse strand, counting down.
CTGGTGACTCAGGTAGGACAATGGTACACTGTTGTCCTTATTAACAATCATCGACAACGAATATGCATAACAGTGATGCTTTCTTTTGGTCAGGCACATTCAAAGTTACCAAAAAAGGATAATTCACATTTACACTGTTGGTACAATCAGGGAGAAGGTAAGTCATCATGGGCAAGATGTTGCGGTGGGGCACAAATGTTACCCCTGTAGGTGTTCCAGGGCTCCCACATCCGGGACCACTTCTTAGGGCGGCCTCGAGCTACATATACAAATTTTTCTCTGAACATGCACCAATCCATGCTAGTCATCCAAGCATCCAGAGTAGGGGTGGCAGCCGCACCCCAGGCCTGGGCTATATTCCTTTTTGTCACCATGAACCCAAGTGTGGCCCACTGTGTTTGGTGGGTATTCAGGTCGGTAGGCTCCCATATATTCAATAAACACCTGCGCGCCTCCAAGAGTATAGGCACTCCCAGGACCGCTCCCACCACTCTATGAATCTCCCCCCAGTATGCCTGGATGAGAGGGCATTCCCAGATGAAATGTAGGAACGTACCCAGCTGTCCACATCGCCTACGACAGTCCCCAGTAGCTGCCCTTCCCATTTGTACTAATCTAGGCCCAGTCATATATATTCTATGTAGGATTTTAAGTTCAACCAGTTGTAGTCTTGCGGGGATAGCAACTACTCTGGGAGATGACACAGCCTCCTGCCAGTCTTCATCGTCCAATTCGATACCGTCCGCCTCCCATTTGTGTCGTAACTGTGTAAGAGGGTCGTCCATGTTGTGAATTAATTTGTTGTAGATCAGGGAAATAGTCTTTTCTGGAAGGTGCCCATCTAATACCTACTTTCCAGTGGAGAAGACTCGGGGGAGAGGAACCCGTGGGGAAAGCCGAACGCAAGGCATGTCGTATTTGCATGTAACGGAAGTGTTCCGTGTCAGCCAGTTCATGTTGGTCCTGAAGAGACGAGAACGTTTTAATGTCGCCCTTCTCCCAAAGGTCCTGGATGCGAGAGATACCAATCATGTCCCACTTATCGAATCCCTTTGTTTGCCACAGGTTTCCCAGTTTCGCAGAATCCCATAAGGGGGTGGCCAACGTCATTTTACCCTCCTAACCCAGGGATCTGTTGGCAGCATGCCAGACTGTTATTGAGTGTCCTGTGGGGCCAGACAATGGGGGTCGAGCCGGTCTGGAATATAATGCCCTGTTGTAGTTCCCACCCAGGAGGAGCCACCTGTCCACCTGTCCATTCGATAGCCTGGATCGTCAGGGGCCCCATTGGTACCCTGGTTGATGGCCGCTAGGTGAGCAGCCCAATAGTATTTTTTAATGTCAGGTAGAGTGATGCTTCCGTTGTACCATTTCAGGGTTAGTTTGCTGAGAGCTATACGGGAGGTCCGTTCCATAATAGCTCCCTCTGGAGTTGTTCGATTTCTTTGAAATAAGCCATGGGGACTACATCGAGCGAGTTTTGCAGAGTGTAAAGGAAGCAAGGGAGGGACATCATTTTGAAAAGTGCGGCCCGTCCTAGGAGGGACAAGGGGAGGGTTTTCCAGCTGGCAATATCACGTTTGAGGCGCTGGAGTGGGGGAAGAAGATTGTTATTGTAGCGGAGCATGGGGTCCAAGCAGTCAAATATCCCTAAGTATTTTAACCCAGATGTACTGACTTGGATTGGGCAGTTACTGGGTAGGGCTGGTATTCCCCCATGAAGGGGATATAAGTGGGATTTGGTCCAATTAATCTTGAACCCGGAATATCTCCTAAATACCGTCAGGATGTCCAGTAAGACAATTAAAGATTTCTTGGGGTCCGTGAGATAAAGCAATATGTCGTTGGCGTAGAATGATATCCGGTCTTCCCAGTCTGGTGACCAGCGGAAACCACGGATCATCAGGTCCTGCCGGATCCAGGCAGCTAATGGTTCCAGCACCAGGGCAAATAGAAGAGGGTAAAGTAGGCAACCCTGACGGGTGCCCCGACTCAGAGAAAAAGTGTCCGACTGTTTATTGTTAACTACGACTTTTGCCAGTGGCGCCGCATATAGGAGGTGGACCCATCGGACAAAATCATTGCCAAACCCCAGATTCTGGAGCACCGCAAAGAGGTAAGGCCATTCAACCATGTCGAACGCCATAGTTGCCTCGAAGGAGACCAAAACCACAGGTTCGCGTATAGTGTCTGCCCTGCCAAGAACCCCATGAACGCGGTGCAGGTTCAATGCTGTATTACAGCGCGGGATAAAGCCAGACTGATCAGGGAGGAAGAGAGTTGGTATGATTTTGACTAGGCGGTTGGCTATCACTTTCGCAGGGATTTTGGGTTCAGCGTTTAGAAGAGAAATAGGCCGATACGAGGTACAGGCCGTTTTAGGTTTGCCGTCTTTGTGGATGACAACAATGTTAGCTATGCGCTGATCCAGTGGTAATTCACCCAACTCCCTGCTCTCCTCAAACATGACTTTAAGATGGACTGCCAATTGATCTGGGCAGAGTTTAAACAGTTCTACGGTGATACCATTAGGGCCAGAGGCCTTACCCGATTGGAGCGATCAAATTGCCTGAGCTATTTCATCGGTAGTGAGAGGACTGCCCATCAGATGCTTGTCGGACAAGGAGAGGGTGGGTAGAACAGAATCTCTCAACAGCTCGGCGGAGTCATCTTCAGTATGTGATGCCCCCGTTGTTTACACTGCCTCGAAATGGGCAGCGAAGTGGTGAGCTATATCCTGGGGGTCCATTATGCAGGTATTAGTAGTGTCATGAAGGACTGGGACCAGCCTACTTGCCCTTTCCCGTTTGTCTAGCCAAGCTAGCAGTTTTCCAGCCTTGTCACCCAGGTCATAGATTCTCCTGAGTTTTCCTCTCTCCAGCGTCCAAGCTGCCTCTGTGACTAGCGTCCTATATTCGTCTTGCTTAAGGCGCAATAGTTGGGTTGCCTCAGGAGTATCCTGCCCCTCCAGCTTCCCTTCAAGTCTATGGATGTCGTCTTGGAGGTCGGAAACCTCCTTACGATGTTCCAGTTTATGGCTTTATATTAGGAATAGAGCTTCCCCCCCTGACCGTGGTCTCCCAGAGTGTCTGGGCAGAGGCCACTGTACCCACGTTTTCTTTGTAATAATTATCCCTTGTGGCTAGAAGACCTTTACGTATTTTGGCATTCCAGAGGTACCAGGGGATGATGGGAGCAATTCTACCCACGCGATTGTGGTCCAGAAGTAGGTGTACCCATAACGGTGAATGATCGGAGATGCCCCTGGCCAAATGCCAGACCTCGTGAATGTGTGAGATGTGGGACCAAAATGTAATCAAGGCGGGAGAAGCTGTGGTGGGCTCCAGAGTGTAACGTATATTGCTGTGTCTCGGGGTTGGATGCGCGCCAGGTGTCTATGAGCCCCATGGTTTCTAAGAAGTCAGGGAGCCAGCGAGAACTGGGTCCCAGAGCACGGGGGGATGTCGGTCCAAGCTCCCCGAGCCCACAGAGTTAAAATCGCCCCCAGCACTAATAGACCCTCTGGAAGAGAGAGAAGGGTAGTACGGAGGTCCTGGAAAGTGGTGTCTTGGAGGCCCAGTGTGACGTAAACAGAGAGAAGTGTAAGGACCCGTCCCTCCCAAGACCCGGTGATGCCAACATATCGACCCCTGTCGTCCGTCTATGCTAAGAGGGAGCGTAGTCTTCACCATAATGCACACCTCTCTGGAACCAGACGTGAAGCCTGCGTGCGCCACTAGCTTGTACCCACTCCTACTCATCGCTCTACAGGATTGACCCATAAGGTGCGTCTCTTGGAGAAGCACAACATCAGGGGCCTGTCTCCTAATATATTGTAGGACAATGCTTCGCTTAACTTTGTTCCCCAACCTGTTGACGTTCCAACTTAAGATTTTTATGCTTTTATCCCAGTGTGTGTGCATTGGCAACGTGAGAGGTTATGTGTACACTTGCCGAGCCTGCAATCATGTGTCGATGAAATAAAACCAAAACAATAACAGAAAAGCCCTTTCAAATCCCCCCACCAGCCACCCCCCTCCCTGCTTCCCTGCTTCCCTGCCCTCTGGACTCTGAACTGCCCATACCAAACCGGCAGAGTGCCTGTCGCCCAAAATCTGATACTAAGGAAACAACTAAAAGTAGAAAAGAGGAGGGGTGCCAGCACTCCATCCCCCGACAATTCTGTGAATCACTTGTCCCCAAACAGCCTATCAGCGATACAATGCCAGACATTTCAAGATCCTGTTCAGCTGCGGGACTCCTTGGGCCCCGTTACCTGATTGGGTCTGCATGGAGAATTACGCCCTCAATAATGTTCATACTCTGTCCTGCGACTCCAGATCGCCCTCCGCCGACCCTCCCCCCGGATCCACTGTCCATTCTGCTTTCTAGCCAGTCCGAAGCCACTGCTGGGTTGTCGAAGCACCATGCCCGTCCCTCCACCTCCACGCGGAGACGAGCAGGAAACCTCATTGCATATGTAAAGCCCCTCTCCCTGAGTCTCTTCTTGACGGCCATAAATGTTCGACGCTGCCTTTGCACCAGTTGCATAAAGTCAGAGAAAAAGGATATCTCAGCGTTCTCATAGTGTAGCGGGGTCGCGGTCCGCGCATGCCGGAGGATTGCGTCCCTGTCCCTGAAGTTCAGGACATGTGCTATGAGCGGGCGCGGAGGAGCACCCGGTTTGGGTCGTCCGCCCTGGAATTCTATGTGCACGCTCGATGGTGAAAAATTTCCCCAGTCCCTTAGGTTTGAGATAGTTCAGGATGAGGTCTTCGACAAACAGGTCCGGTGCTGGCCCCTCCGCTTTTTCGGGCACACCCAGGATGCGGACGGTATTGCATCGCGCGTGACCTTCATAGTCATCCAACTTGCGCTCGTTCGCTTCACAGGAGGATTTAAGATCTTGCACTTCTCGTTGGAGTAGGGATACATTGTCTATCAGACTGGCCGTCTTTATGTCCAATGTTTTAACTTTTTCATTCATTTTGGTGAGATCTGCCCTAATGTGGTTAACATCAATGGAGATAGTATCCATCTTATGTTCCAGGGATGATTTGACTCCATTGATGGCTGCCAGGACGTCTTGCAATGTCAAATCCGGAGTAGCGCCCTCTGGATCTTCCACAGTCTTAGGGGTGTGGCGCAGGTCTGTAGGTGAGCCCTTGGGGAGGTTGTATCGGTCAAGTTTATTTGATTGAACTTGTTTTGCGTTTCTGGGACCCCGGACCGGGCCCTTGTCTGTGTCATTTCTCCCAGCTATTGCGCACCCAAGCTGCCAAGCCCGCTGTCCCCACCCGCGCCGATCGTCACTTCGCGGGTGCGAAGGGGAGGAAGAGGGGAGAAAGGTCCGCCACTTAATGCTGCTGACCTCAAACAGGTGCCAAGGCCAGGTGTGTTGGGAACAAATGGTGTGTGCAGCAGGCTCCGCTGCCAGCGTCCGAGCTCCTCTCCCCAGGGAATCGCAGTCCCGGATGCCAGAGAGCCCGGGCAAGCAGCCAGCAAGGATGAAGAGGCCACGTGCACGAGCAGGAGGGGGGGCACTGGCGGGATGGCAAGGGCAACGAGGCGTGCCCCACTCGCTTGCTCCAGTAATTTACAGGGGATATGGCTCATCAGCACCGGCATTCATCGGAGGAGATGCAAACAGGCCCCAGGTCTCTGATTAGGCCACTCCGTTGATGTTGCGCACCAGCGCTATGGGGAGGTGCGCCCGGCTGCCACTGGCACACAGGAGCCCGCAGGTGAGGAGCAGCGCCCCCCCAGCTCCATGGCACGGCTCATCAGAGGACACTGCGTGGTGCAAGAGAGGCGCAGTGAGCAGCTTTCACCCCGGGGCCGGGCCGGGCGGTGCGGTGCAATGAAGGCCTTCACTGGCAGACATGCCGGCTCCCGGGCGAGGTCCGATTTGTGTACCGGTAGGTGCCAAAACTACTGAGGGGAGTCCAAGGGGATTGTGTGATAGCAGCGATACGTCCTTAAAAGGACGATCGCGCACGTCACCCACCGACCGGCGACTTCCGGTCCGAGCAGCCGGCCAAACCCCACACTGCCGCGGCCAGTCCCTGCACTCCAGCCCCCGGTGCGGAGCTTGCGTCTAGGCCCCAGAAGTCTGGACCCACAACTCCCAGAATCGCAGGGATAAACACCGCTACCTGTCAGTGGTCGATAAGGGATTCAAGCAGCAGGATAAATGCCAGGATATGGGTGTCGGGAGGACGGTTCTGACGGAGCCGAGGTCTTACACGTCCATCTTATTCCGGCTCTTGGCCACGCCCCCACTGTTGTCCTTTCTTATAGTAAAGCTTTGCCCTGCAAGAGATGAGAGAACATTCAGATTGCCTTCCAGACTACTATTAGTTCACTCCAGTTAGATGTATTTTTCTCCAGCAGATCCCAGCTACCATCTGTGGCAAGGTTGTCCAGAACCACTACCCAACCCAGAGCACTGGCGTTGATTGTAACAACTAGAGGGTTGGAATGGGCAAATATGGATCTGTGTCATAGGGAAGCTGAATCCGTCCACCAGGCCAACAGCTCCCGGATCAACTCTGGCACAGGAATCATCTGTTTGTAATTGTCCTGAGGCACCCCAGGGACTGCGTATGATCATGGACCATGTTTCCTAGGTGCAGGCAAGACCATGAAACAACGCTCATAGATGCCGCACAGAGAAGAAGAAAGAAAAAAACTGGACTTCAGTGGAAAAAATGGGTATAGGAAAATTTGGAACCTCTAATAGGATAGGGTGATCTCGTTAATAGATCTACCAGATGATCTAAAGTCTTTTCCTCCTGTCCTCTGGCAAGAAAACACGGCCAGCAGTTGTGTAGAAAACTGGGCCTATGTACTCGAACCTCTGGGACGGTGTCAGATGGGACTTCAACCAATTGATGAGGAATGTGTAGCTCTGGAGAGTTTGGATTGTTATCTGATGGTCTCCCAGGGCCTGTTCCTGGGTCTGAGCTTAGATCAGCATGTCATTCAAATAAGGATCGACCATAATGCCCTACAAGTGTAATATTCCTAGAACAGATGCCAGAGATTTCTTAAACACTCTGAAGGAGGTCTTGAGGCCAAAAGGTAGTACCTGAAACTGCCAGTGCTGGTTCTCTATGGCAAATCTGAGATGTTTCTGATGGGCTGGTAATAATGGAACATGCAGATATGCGCTCTGGAGGTCTATCTTGGTTAGAAAGTCTTCCTTCAAAATTATTAGAATTACCTTCTGAAGTGTATTCATTTTGAAGAACACCTTTGGCATAAAGGTGTTGAGGAAACAAAGATGGATTATCATCCTCTAGTCCCTTGAAGGTCCCCTCACCAGAAATACGCAAGATTAGCATCCCCTCTTTCTCTGCTGTGAAGGGACTGGAATGACGGCCCTTTTCTTGTTTAGGGAGGTAATGCTGTTGCAAAGAGATTTCCTCATCCCTTAATCCGATCGGCATGCTGTAGCCATATAGTGGCGGAAGACACACAATTGATGGACCAGAACCTGAGGAGATTCTTCTTTTGCGTAACCTTCTGCAGCTATGTATAGAACCCAATTGTTTGAAAGTGATTCTCTCTACCGCTGTTGAAATTGAAGAAGGCAAACTCCAACTGGGATCTCGAGCTCCTTGGACTAGTCAGGGCCCTCCTACTGTCTACCTACGGACTGACGGGATGAAGAGTTGGAACTGCACCGCTATGCTGAAATCTCGATCTATTCTGGTAGAAGTCAAGCTTTTTACTCTCGTAATTGCTATATTTCTTCTTTACACTCTCAGTAGATTTCTGCTTGTAGCACAAGGATTGGTTATGCTTTTGTGACTTGAATGACTTTCAAAGGACCTCCTCCAACTCCTCCCCAAACAATCCATTGTCCAACTAAGGCAATCTTAACAGACGACTCTTCTGAGCATCATCAGTCTTCAAGCCTGAGATAAAGATGACGGGCCCGATTCACAGAACTAACTTAAGACAAAATCCTAAACTTACTACCATTTTGGTATTCACAGAAGGCACTTACACATTTTGGTATTCACAGAAGGCACTTACTCATTTCGGTATTCACAGAAGTTAGGAGTCCTAACTTTAGGACTCCTAAATGCCTTCTGTGAATACCGAAAGCCTTAAAATTTGGATTTTTCTCAGTTTAGTGGTAGTATAGTTAGGACTCCTAACTTTAGGACTCCTAAATGCCTTCTGTGAATACCGAAAGTCTTAAAATTAGGATTTTTCTCAATTTAGTAGTAGTAAAGTTAGGACTCCTAACTTTAGGACTCCTAAATGCCTTCTGTGAATACCGAAAGCCTTAAAATTAGGATTTTTCTCAGTTTAGTAGTAGTAAAGTTAGGACTCCTAGCTTTAGGACTCCTAAACTGAGAAAAATCCTAATTTTAAGACTTTCGGTATTCACAGAAGGCATTTAGGAGTCCTAAAGTTAGGACTACTAACTTCTGTGAATACCGAAATGAGTAAGTGTCTTCTGTGAATACCAAAATGAGTAAGTGCCTTCTGTGAATACGAAAATGGTAGTAAGTTTAGGATTTTGTCTTAAGTTAGTTCTGTGAATCGGGCCCGACATGTTGCCGCTACTGCTCATCCAGAAGCCATAGCTGAGGCTCTTAAGTTATGGAACATTAGATCTGATACTTAGCCTCGATTTCCATTCCACCCAGAAGCTTAGAACATGGACTTAGGGTGAACAAGAAAATGAATGTGTAAAATCTCAAAAACTTCCTCACACCCATCCACCCACTTACATAAGTGAGAGGAAATACATAAAATAGAAAAAGGTAGTGGCGGGTACACCTTCTCCTAAAATATAGCAAAAGGGTTCCTTCTGCCTTTTTCCTACAGGCACCAACTGCTCCGGTAGTATTTACAACTTTAGGCTCCGCCCTGGCCTCTGTAACCACAGAGAACGAGGCAAGTGAAGCCTGCTGTTGGTAGGCAAAAAGGGGAACCAGCACTGTGCAAGAAATAGAGGCTCAAGGGACCCCATCCCCACGAGCAAGCAGCAGGCCGGTGCACCGCTAAACAATCAGTTGCTCATGGGATCCCAAACTTGCGAGCAACAACAGAATCAGGCTACTGCACCGTTTACTAAACAGGCTCGCGGGACCCTACCCATATGGCCAGAAAGCAAATCACAGTGGGCTGTTGTACCGCTTAATAAACAGGCTTGCGGAAACCCATCTCTGTGAGCCGAAACAACAACAGTTGCCGGCGCACCATTAAACAGTTGGGAGTTCCGTGCATCCCAACCAAGCGAGCAATAAACTGCAAGAGGCACGAGGAATTCCCAACCCTGCGAGCCTTACCCCCAAAGCAGGTCCAAGTACCAGTGGAAGCAATGGTAAAGCAGTTCAAAAACCACTAGAAATACATGCTTGCAGGCGCTAGCGAATCACAAGCAAACTCTTTACTGCAATAGAACAAAAACTACAAAAAGAAATAGATTTCTTATCTTAAGAAGTCCTCAGTAATGAAGGGGGTACCTGCACCCCAACTACAATCAGAAAGCACCCCAGCAACCTTCCTGAAGAGTCATGGAATGGAAGGGCACTAAAAAGGAACAGGATGTGAAGTTAGGGGAGATGGATTTAATGGATAATTGTGTATGTTTATGGAAAGTGAAGAAAGCGTTGGATCTGTGATCAAGCGGCAATAATGCTGCTACATTACTCACAAACGTAAGGAATGGGATGAGTGAACTGAAGAGGAGGTATTGTCTCTTTATCTCACTTTTGCTGGTTCTTGTTAGCCCCTGCTTTCTCCCTTTGAATTTTTCTATTTTTCTTTTCCTTCTCCTCCCCTCTCCCTTACATGACATTATTTATTTTTCTCAAGGCCAAAGCCTGAAAATGAAAAATAAATAATTGTTCCCAAAAATGAATGCTGGTAGCCACCACCTGCTACCACAGGCACAGAGGAAGCACTGGCGATAGCAGGAGACCCACAGTCTAATCGAATCGCCTATTAGCACCTGAGATGTGGTGTGGAATAGTACAAGCTTCCGCCTTGCTTGCAGTCCAATGGAAACATGAAAGTTCACTGTCCCACTCACACCAATGACTAAAGTGCAGCGGTAGCCAAGTCTGCACCCACCAGAACAACTGACATTGGCAAATATGCCTCGTTATCCCGCAGTCTTTTCCCCGCAGGGAATTACAACGCGGTCGTTACAACGACCACGTTGTAATTCCGCATACCATTACCCCGCAAGTCGTAACAACGACTTGCGGAGGGGGGGCGCTGGATGTTGAAATAGTCTAATTTACTATTCCAACTCCAGTCTGTGCGGACATTAGGGAAGGTGTTGGATTTTAAATCCAACACCGTCTCCCCCCTCCACAAGTCATTGTTCCAACTTGCGGAGCAATGGTATGCGGAATTAAAACGCGGTTGTTGTGACAACCACGTTGTAATTCCCTGCGGGGAAAAAGTTTAGTGGTAAACGTTGTTTACCGACATTGGCATGTGCCCCGTTGGAAAGAATGACTGGATGATTTTGATGACTTCATAAAAGCATCCGGATAGTTGTTAGCCTTGATGAACCTGACAGGCAAGTACATCAATAAAATAATCAAGGAACTATCACCCGAACTTTCAGCATCTTATCAAAAAGTACAAGAACCACCGAACAACAAATGTTTACTCCAAAAGAAACATTGACTACGAAAGCTGCATTAAACTTGGCATGGCAAGAGAGAGGAGAAGCAATGTGTGAGTTCATCGGTCATTTCAGAAGACTTCTGCTGCTTCACTTTGAATGTAATATTTTTTCCAATATAAAAGAAATCCACCTTAGAATCGTTGCCAAATGCATGTCCGTTGCCAAATGCATGTCTTAGTCACTTCTTTGACAACTACTATACACTGGATGAAATAGATGAATTGATACTCATTAATGATCAAGCAGAAATGTAAGGGTGAAAGATCAAGGCAGAAAAGCGTGAGCAGGAATTACAGCTACAAGAAAAAGCCATAAAGAAATATCACTGAAGCAGTTGTAAGAGATCACAATCAAGAGAACCCTACTGAAGCAGGTGGAACAAAGACTGCTCCTGTGAAATGAGAATACTATCACTATGGAAAGCCACGCCCACACTCGGTAACCTGCCTAGGCATGAGACAAGAGTTCCAGTGAAGTGACAATGAGAATCATTATGACAATGTGTGCAAAGCATGTAGAAGAGAAATGTCTCAGAAAGAAAAAAAAACAGAGGACACAACACCATGCAAGGGTAATAATAGGAGCGTTAAACCTATCAGCCTTTGAGTGGTCTTCCCTCAAATATTTTGCCTTCACCCTCCTATTTATATGAATTTGTTTTTGCTGGGCTTAAGACTGTGCACTTTACCACTGCCAACCAGTGCTAATATGTTTGTGCTCACGCCCTAAAACATGATATAATTGGCTTACACCTAATTGCCATATTTAATTTACTTATTAGTCCCTAGTGAAGTGGTATACCATATACTCATGGCCTGGAAAGTAAATGTCACTAGTTGGCCTGCAGGACTTATTGTGGCTCCCACTTAAGTAGTCCCTTAAAACATGTTCCAGGTCTACCATTGCATCCTGAATGCAGTTTACTGCCAGTTCGACATGGCTAATACCCCCCTTGCCAAGCCTTAAACACCCCTTTTATTGCCTTTAGGTCACCTCTAAGGTAGGCTCTTTACAGGCCAGGCCCGAGTGCATTGTAATTAAAGGACTGGACATGTACATTAAAGTTTTACTTTTCCTTTTAGGGACAAACACACATTAGTTTTTCACTATTGAGATGCCTACCTCTCCCATAGGATTACATTGGGTTGCCTTATTACGTTTAATAATTACTATCTTTTGATTTGGAGCAAGAAGAAAATTCATGTTTAGTGTCTGAGAAATTGTAATTTAAAGTTCTCTTTAACCCCTTCCATGCTTATGACGAGCCCAGCTCGTCATGAGTCGCAGCGGAGCTGTGCTCATGCCGAGCTGGGCTCGTCATAACGGCCTCGGTCCGCCCACGCGCGATTGATTCCCTGCCTGTGCGGGCGAATTAATCAGTGGGCGGAGTCGTGATGAGCCCAGCTCGTCATGAGCACAGCTCCACTGTGACTCATGACGAGCTGGGCTCGACACGAGCACCGCGGCGCCGTGGCCCTCCCACCCTCAGCCCGCACCGTGGAGGAATTACCCCGCGGCGCAGGGGTTAATGGTAAAGTCAGATTTTAAGTCACAATTTTGAAAATGTCGCTTTTAGAAAGCTGGCATTTTCTGCCCTAATTATTTGGTGCCTGCAGTCTTTTACTGGGTCACGTGACTGGGTGTAGTGGGCAGTTGGACTTGGTTTATTCCTCCCAGACAGCCATACAATAGAGGGATTAGGTAGGACTGAATGGGCCATCACTGGGGGGATGGGGATGAGGGGAGGGCTGGGTACAGCCCCACTTACAAGTTGATAGGCTGTGCCCTGTCTATGTCGGGGTATTTCTAGAGCGCACTGTTACTCCAGGGAATGTCCTGGCGCTGAATGCTGAAGGGTATCAGTGGGGGAAGAAAGGGTTACGTGCATGAATAAAGTCAAGGTTTCATTTTTTTTTTTTTACACAGTGGTGTAAATTCAATGTTCCTGAGGTGGATGGCCAATTTATTCCAGAGGGAATCTCCAAGGCAGGAGGGAGCCTTACCCCCCGTCCTAGCCTTTTTAATACGGTGGATGCTAGCCAGCAGCAGGTTAGAGGAGCGGAGGTTTCTCAGTGGGGCATAAAATGAAATCCTGCATTTAAGATACGCTAGTCCCGTCCCAAATAGGGCTTTCTGGGTCACTAGCAGAGTCTTAAAGATTACTCTTTTCCTCACTGGGAGCCATTAAGGCGACTCTGGATGTGGGACAAATGCACATTTCGAGGGAGCTCAAAGATGGTACATGCTGCTGCATTCTGGACAAGCTGGAGCCTGTCCAGCAGATAACTGGGCATGCCCAGATATAGGCCATTCCTGTAGTCCAGCCGGGATATAAACAGGACTTGAATCACCTGTTGTCTGGCAGCTCTAGACAAAAAGACAAAAAATTTCCAAAGAAGGCGCAAAAGAGCAAATCGTGCCTACTACTGAGTTTACTTGGGCGAGGAATAGCAGCTGGTTATCAAATTTAAACCCCAGGTTTTTCACCACCAAGTTGTTAGTCGTGGGAGGGGTGGGAGTTTCTTCTGGCTAGAAGAACTGCAGCGGCATCTCTGCATCCAAGCCGAAAAAGAGTAGCTCCGTCTTTCCTGCATTACATTTCAACTGATTCACAGCCAACCACCCAAAAACAGCTGAGAGGCAAGTACTGATTAACTTACCAGGACAGGGCTCGTTGTTCTTCCAAGTAAACAGCAGCTGCGTGTCATCTATGTGGGACACAATTTTGGCCCCTAACGATTCAACCCTCGAGGCCAGGGGTGTGAGGTAGATGTTAAACAAGGTCGGACTCAAGGCCGAACCCTGCAGGACACCAACCTTCAGCAAACGAGATGTGGCTGGGTAGGGATGGCACCTGACCTCCTGCCCCATTCCCTCAAGAAAAGATGCCAGCCATTTCCAGGCCCGACACCTGATGCCAATCGAGTGGAGTCAAGTAAGGAGAGAATGGTGCAAGACCGTATCGTAAGCGGCCGATACGTTTAGCAGAACCAGCAGCACTCTCTCCCCTGCATCCAGACTCAGCCAGATGGAGTCGACTACCTCCAGTAGAGCGGTTTCCGTACTGTGGTTAGGGCAAAAGCCCGACTGGCTAGGGTGAAGAAGGCAATTTTTTTCAAGAAAGGAAGATAGCTGTTGGTTCACATGTTAGCCCTGGCTTCACACAAAGGATTTCACACTAGCACATTGTACCTGCAGCAAGGCTAGAGCCAGGGCAGGGAACGCAGGAAACTCCAAGCACTTCAAAGGAAAATCTCTAGAAACATCTCCTACTTCAAATAAGTCACCAAGTATAAAAATAGGACCCTCAGAACCACTCTTCAGGGTACCATCTGGACCTGCAGAAGAACTCAGAGTACTGCATGCTGCTGTGACCTGCTGTGTACTTCAGAAGACTGTTTTGCTGCACCTGGAAGGACCGCTCTGCTGCCTGAAGCCTGTCTTGAACCCTCAAAGGTCTGCCCTTCTTCTTGAGCCCCATTCCACTTCTTGAACCCAAGGCTGCCTGAGTGAGTCCCAGGGCTAGTTGGCTGATTACCTGATCAGAGCTTCAGGAACAGAAAAGACTCCAACTATCTGGTCCCAGCCTGAGCGATTCTTGACCCTCCTAGTGGTGACCGTCCAGTCCTGGACCCTTAAAAGTAGTACTAAAGATGCCAAGATAGCCAAAATCCAAAACTTGGGACTTTGAACATTTTTGGCTCAAAAGTGCTCTGAGACCCAAGAAGAGACCAGGACCTATCTGCTTGTCGATCCGCCCAAGGTACCTCACCGGCTGGCCTAACTTTGTGGCTGCTCCCGATATGCTCTGCTCCGCAGCAACAAATCCTGTTCAGCGGCTCCCTCAAGAAGGGGTATCCGGCCTCATGGAGCCCTTGGTGGTTACATCCTTCAGTTTTGTCCCATTATGGGTTTTTGACGTTCAAAAAGAGACTAAGTCTGAACACAGAAATGTTCGTCACAGTTTGATCCAGCGGCTCCCCGACGATGATGCCTCCTCCTGAAATGAACGCAAAATTTGAATTTCAGCAAGGGGTCCTTTGTGTAGCTTGCTTATGTTTTTCATAAAGAAACTAATCGTTTAAATCAAAAATTATGTAAAAAATTGGAAAAATAGAAATAAATGACATTTTCGTCTCTAATGTTTGGCTCCAATGGCTGATTTACAAACGTATTCTACTGTTACGTCTTTAAGATCCTTCTGGTCACAGGGATATGTAGTGTTTGTTGGTTCTCCAAAGACATGCAACTCAAGGAGACAACAACTGACCTGCCACTTATAATCATTTTTCATTGTGTATCAAAAATGCAGCAATTCATATGCTAAAATTTAGTTAAGGAACAAAGCTATGAGAGAAACCTATGCATTTTTAAATGTGCCCAAGATACTATGGTTAGAAATAGTTGTTATTTGTACAAATCTGAATTTAGGGTTACCCATACTATCCTGTGATTTAGATAAACTTTTTGCTAAAAGTGTTCTTTCTTGCCGGTGAGTTTACTCTTAGAAGCCAACAATAGAGAGTAATCTAATTGATAATAACACATGTACTACTTCTCTGTATTTCCACTCTTCTGACAAAAATTGAACCCCTTGTGCCGCGGGGCTCATTGCCCTCAATAGAAAAGGCCCCAAAACACAACACAGAGACATCTAAATTTTTGCTTTACAAATTTACCCATTTTGCTGATGTGGGATAGCTGCGGAATTTGGGTCCAAGCTCTGTCTCCTCCCCTCCCCCGGAAGCCTACAAAACCCAAACGATTCAAAAAACTTGCCTCCCCAGGGAGTTGAGGGTGGTGTGACTTGCTTGCATCCCACATCATTTTCTAACCCGTAATGTCTTGCAAACGTTGGCTAAAATTCAACATTGTTCTCATATTTCTGAGGGGAAAGTTCTATAATCTGCAGGCTCCACAAAGTTCCTACCACCCAGCATTCCCACACTTCTCCCAATACAAACAGTACCCCACTTGTGCGCTAGGGCCTATTGCCGGGAACAGGAATCGATTGTGAAAGAGTGTGTGGGTGTTTAGGTTAGACCGGATAACTGGGTGGGCTGCCCCCATTTCATAATAAAAAAAATAAAAAAATCTCTGGTACCTAGTGGGCTTTCTGCCCTCTAAGGGGAAGGCAGAAAAGCTATGGAGCCTGTTATGGGGATTCAGCACAGCCCAATACCTAGGTTGGCCACCCCAATGGGGTGTGGGTGGGGTCCTGCCCAATGCATTGACAGGCCAGCCCACATCTTTTTTCAAAATATATATATATTTTGCATGGTGGCTAGTGTAGACGTTTTACTGCACTCCCTTGAATGGACAGATTGTTAGCAGGAGACAGAAAAACTTTGAACCCTTTTATGGGTGGGGACATAACCCAATGCCAGGGAGGGCAGGCCCACCCCCTTTTATTCTAAAAAATTGATCCCTGGCTTTGACATTTCTAGGGCGATCCTCAAGGAGGGATCCACTTTTCAACAGTACGTTTCCCACTTGGAGCTCTGCTTATGGGCAGAGTTATGTCACCAGAGCACCGATTACGGTGAAACCCAGCACACACTCGTTTCACTTTCAGTCGTTGTGACGTCAGTGCGTTGCGCAGTGATTGGAAAAATAATTATGTTGGGACGCAATGGAAGCTCTCCCTTGCATCTCAGCATTTTTAAAAACAAAGAAATCCCCTAGTGCTTCCACCAGAAGCATTTTCTTTGTCAATGCACTTGACAAAATGTTGGTTAGCTCCACTACGAAGGCAGTGCACATGACATGGTTTGCCAAGCACACTAGCAAGGTTTATGATTTTTCCTGACGCAGGCCAGTGCCTTTTTTTCAGAAGGTTTATGAGGTAACCTTATCCAGGCACTGGAAGAATTGGGGCAGAATGGCAGACACTGAGAGGCCAGATCTATTGTGTCCACAATTGCCAACAGGAGAGCTCCTTTCACTGACAGCCAAAGGACTTCCCCACTTTCTCAGTGGTGCAGTAAGCTGAATGGGAAAAGAAGAAAAGCCCGATTATGGTCCTTTCTCCTTAAAGACCCTCTCTACTTCAACAAGGGAGAGGATGTGGCATAATGGCCGGAGCTGCTGACTTTGGAACTGAGGAACCAGGTTGGGTCTCGGCATTGGCTCAACATCCTGGGATTCCGGACAAATCACTTACTCTCCCCATGCCTACCAAAAAATGAATGATTCCTTGTGTAACGTAACTGGTGCTTATGTAAAGCGCTGCAGTACCTTCAAGTTGAGTTGGCGCTACATAAAAATTGCAACAAAAAAAAGTCTAACAGTTTTTGGGGGACCACTGGCCACTGGGTGCGTGATGCATTGAACTAATCTTGGCTTTCTCGGTGACAACATTGTTTTGAGACTTACGAGTTTTTACTTGCAGTAGCAACTCTAAAATACAAGTTCTAGAATACCAAGTCATAAAAATTTATAATAAAAGACTGTCAGGGTTTCACTACTTCCATTGTGCATGCTTTTTGTTCTCAGCAAACTGCAGTTCTGCTAGTCATCACTTGCAGTCTGGAACTATTGAAGTTCTCCCTGCTTCAGTCTCACCAACTGTTTTTTTTGTTTAAAAAATGTTTATTTATGTTTAAAAGATAGAACATATTGTCTAAAGACCTGTGCATTCTTGTCTTGACAGACGTACGATAGTCATATTGCATGCAAAATGAGATAAATTGAAACATTCCATTATATCATATAATAATGTATAGATCTTTCGATCTGCTCGCTGGTAGGTGGCATCGTTCTGCTCCGCTTCGGTGGCGTCCGCTCCGGAACTGGCATGCGTGGAATCTATATAAGCGCAACCCTGGCACTCTGATGTCGGTTCTTTTTTTTCTTGCACCAGATAGTGCTGATCTAGTCTGGGCTACCTTCAGTCCTTTTTTGACTTTTTTTGCAACTTTTTGAGAGCTTTTCTCTTCTGGTGTGAGGAATGTAACCCGGGAAACCGTCTGGTTTAAAGCCATGTGGAGCCTGTCACAGGCAGATGTTTGGGACAGACCCAAACTTGGTGCATTTGTGGTGCTTGCAGCATGACCACGACTCGAAGATCTGTGAGGACTCCCATGCGATGCACCCAAATGTGCTGAGAGAGTGATCCCTCAAGCTCCTCGCCACCCATCATTCGACTCCATGACTCAAGATCTCAGTCATGCTGAATGTCCCAGGGTCATTTGCTGAGCCGCACCCGCAATTTTCGTCACACTGCAAGTCGTTGGGGTAATCAGGTAAGTCCTACACGCACAAAAAATCTAAGAAGTCAGAGGTCTTCGACTTCACAGCTTCCAGCGAAGCACCCAAAAAGGCGTTGGGAGCATTGGCACTTCAGGCCTTGTGGTTTAGCAGAGCCTGAGTCAGGGTCTGTTCCGTGCTTCCCTCACTTTCTGGGTGCCGGAGCAGCCCCTGCCCAGCTCAAAGATTTTTATGAGGCCATGCACCTCATAACTGGGCAGCCTGGCCCCTCTGGAGCACCATTGGGCTCCACTGGTTTGCCCTCTGTGCTATTCAGGACATGGATTTCTTGATGAATCTAGAGCAGAGCCATTGGAAAGACCAAGACCTTCCTTGACGCACGATCCAGTGCCTAGGCCCCACAGCGGCACCATCACAATCCTTATTCCCAATCCAGGGCTGGATAGGTATCGCCCGACGTGGGTTCTGGCACCTACCATGAACATGTTCTCCGGAGCGAAGCCAGTACCTTTTACTCTTGATAGGCCTGGAGTGGGAGCAGAATGGAAGGGGTCTGGGGTCCCTTATGGTTAGCGGCCTCCCTTAGATGAGGAGGTCAACTGTTATGAGGAACTGGCAGAGAGTGGGCTTGAACCTCGCTAGACACTGGTTTGGTCTCTCCTCCTTCCGTGGCTACGTGGCCTCTTTTGCTATGATGGTGCATAGGGTAGCTTAGGTCTTCGACCTTAAAATTCAGTCAGTGTTGCAGGCCCACTAGTAGCATTTGCTTTACAAGCCCTGACAGGGCTTTAAGTGGGATGAAAAAACTAGGGATCTCTCATAGGGGCGTGGCTGATGTAATTAGGGCGTGGCTTAAAACACTTAAGATAGAAATCTGTTTTTAGTATAGTGTGCTGCCCCAAATGGTATTTTGCTGCTTCTGTAACAAGTAACATTACACCTGCAACAAGCCAGGACTATTGGCTTTGACAATGGTTGTACATTGCATATTATAAATAAGCAACAACTATGACTTCATTGTATATCATTTTGAAAATGTTGAACATTTTTCACTTCTTGTGCATGAGGTTGTAGCGTAAGGCTAGAGCTGCCGACTTTCGGACTGAGAAAGCAAGCTCGAGCCCCACGTCGGCTCAACATCCTCGTATTCAAAACATGAACATGTCGTTGTGTGGTGGAGCTCATGTAAAGCGCTCCAAGGTTGCGCTGTATAAAACTGAAAAACAAGTCTCTTTCAAGTTACATCAAAAACAGTGATGAATGCAGGGTTTTGTTTTTTTCACCCTGAGGGTAAAAATGGAGAGCTTGATAGGGACCCTTCTTGGCACCTGCTTTTAAGAACTGCCGGTGCTGAGCAGCTGCCAGACCCGGCCCATTTAAAGCCCTGGGTCCTGGCCTCACATAGTGCACTTTACTAGGGTCTTACTATTAAATGAATGTCTTTCGCCCCCGCCAGCCACGCCCAGATACAGCTCAGAATCTTCGTTTTCACCAGTGACTGTAAAGAGAAAAGCCGGGACAGCTGTCCTACCCGTGAACAGGAGAAGACGCTACGCTGCTGTGGGGCTCCAGACTCGCCTGAACACATCGGGACTGCGAGGACCGGGGAGCATTGCGCTCCGCTAATCAGGCTCACCTGCTCCTCTTCCTAACGACCCGCCCCTCTCTTATTATTTAACCATGTCCACGTGAATCCGCAGCGCGGATCGCAGCGCGGGCGAAGCCCGGGCCAAGGGCGGGCCCGTTGTAGCCCGTTCGAGACCGAGAGAGACCGGACCGGGCTACCCCTCTGTCACCTACGGCTCCAGCGCGTATGGGCTTATTACATGTCATTTTTATTGCATGTGGTTGTATCGTTTATATTGTTTTGTGGAGGACATATCGCTGCCAAATCAGAGTAATTGTGCACTGTGTTGCATCCTAACTAAGCATGGCAGCTAAAGAGGGTAAGAACCATGCGACCAAAAGCAATCTCACTGGTACATTAGATCAATTCATAGTTAGAGCCAACTCGGTGATTGACCAGGGCATTGTCCTTATGGAGCGCAGAGTGTCGCAGGATCTGGCCCTAGCAAGAAGATCTTCTTTGGGCCTCCTTGCATCTGCACGTACCCCAAATGGCACTGGTAGCAATGCCCTTCCTCTTACTCAATTCATTGATGAGACTTCAAGCAGTGAAACTTCTAGTGACAATGAACCCGGGGTCAACTTTAGAACTACATCCCCCCCAGTGACTAGGTCGGGACAGATCCTACGGGAAAAAAGGGCCACTAAGGTAGGGCTGTCCACAAACTCCAAGCCAAAATCCATCAGGCAAGTTCGCTCCAAGCCAGGGGGAGCTAAATCTGCACATCACGGTGCAGTTTTGGTGGCCGACTCGATGGCTAGAGATGGTCAGGGCAGCTGCTCCCTCCCTCCAGCTTCGTGTTCCTCGTTTAAGTCTCCTGGGGATCATTCAGCTCAGGCATCAGCTCCTCCTGCATTGGTGACACAGTCACAAGAGGATGTAGTAGTACCGCAACAACTAGATCTAATGCTGCGCGCGCTACTGGCACCCCTGGAATCCAGGTTGGAGGGAATAGCGTCCCTTATTACCAAGCTTGAACAAGGAATTAAGGAACACACTGAGGGTGCTAACAATAACAAAGTATTCCCCGCATGCTTTTGCAACTGCCACTGTCCCACCATAGCCGGGGCTCTACCAGCCCCGGCGGCCCACTGTGCAGCTCCACGGCTACCATCTGTCCCGAAAGCTACATCACTGGCAACTCCAGCCACACTTAACGCTCCCTCATTAGAACATCATGAAGCTAGGTCTCTCACTGATCACCACGCAGACAGTAACACCTTGGGAGAGGCCACTTTGGGTAATATTAGTGACAATATGAGAACAGTGAGAAAGCGAACCCAGGATAAGGCTAATAGGATGACTTCTAGAATAGACTTGCCCCCGGAAGCTAGCCCTTATATGGTTGTCCTAACAGGGGTTCCTGAAATAAATGATAATAGTATTGAGGAGTTCTCGAACCTAAAAAACAAGGCAATCCACTGGCTCTCAAACCACAGGCCCCTGCCACCGCAGGTTAGTTGTGAGGTCATTATGGTTAGAAGGGTGGGGTGGGTAGGGCACACTCCTAAAAACTTAACTGGCGATTGTGTCATAGTTAACTTCCGGGATGCCAGGATAGCAGACTACATCTGCAACTGGAAAAAACCACGCTTAGACACCACTATTGCGGTTCGCCCCCTCTCCTACTTCTACCCAAATGATCGTATGAGAATAGAAGAGAGCGGTTGGACATATATTCCGCATTTACAAAGGGGAGGTGCTGGGAAATCAAGGCATCTGCCCTCTGATGGAGACTGGGCTTATCCTGTCTGTTTAAACAGGTTTAGCTGCCTCGACCAGGTCGATTGACTGGCCAAGCCAACCCAGGTAGCTCAGGATTCTATGGGGGATAGTATTCTAGGTTTAGAGCCCCTTGGGCTGCATGACGAAGGGAAATTGACTCTTGACACCATGGGGTGCACCACTAGTACAGGGGAGACCAGTCTCGGCAGTACTAATGGCAATCCCCAAGCGTACTCTTAAAACAGGCAAGGATAGATTGGGATTGGGAGAGATGGGAAAGTTTATCATCAGCCCTTGCTAATAAGGAATTGAACAGATTCTGGGCCATTGTGAATTCTGGGTGCGCGGAACCCCGCAATGCAATCGAAGCTAATCTTGACCCGGGGGTGTGGGAATCCCATTTTAAAACCTTGTACGCTGCCACCTCTGATTTAGATCTCTTGCCTTTTCGGCTTCCGTCTGCGGGGGATGCCGAAGCTTTGGAATTCACTGTAGATGATGTTTCGATTGCCATAGGGAAACTGGCACTGGGCAAAGCACCGGGCATAGATAAGATACCCGGGGATTTGCTCAAAGATCAGCCTAAGATATGGGCACCGTACCTTTGTGCACTTTTTAACTCAATTTTGCACGGCACGGAGGTCCCTGATTCGTGGCTGGGAGCGGAAATTGTACCGATATATAAGAAGGGTTCTCCCTTGCTCCCCGTTAATTATAGGCCTATCAGCCTCATTGACGTCCCCCAAAAAATAATGGCAAGACTTATTTTAGATCGCTTGCAGGACTGGATCAATGAGAATGATATCCTTTCTCCCTATCAGGCTGGCTTCAGAAGCAAAACATCTACCATGGATCAGATCTTCCGCCTAGTAATGTTGTACTGGAAGACTGTGGCGTTGGAGGGTGGCAGTCTCCACATGGTATTTGTTGATTTACGCTCTGCGTTTGACACTGTTCCTAGGGGCAAACTTTGGGCTGTTCTACGCGATCTAGGTGTACCCATCTCCCTATTGGGTATATTGGTGAGGTTAAATACCGAGAATTTTGCCCAGGTCAGGTGTGCAAGAGGAGGTGTACTGTCTGACAGGTTTGCTGTAAACAAGGGAGTCAGGCAAGGGTGTGTCTTGGCCCCTACTCTCTTCTGTATTTACGTGAATGGTCTGATTGCCAGCCTGGACGCAGTCCCTAACAACGATGCACCCAGGTTGGCAGGTAGGAAAGTAGCAGCCATAATGTTTGCGGATGACACCCTGCTCCTTTCCAAAACACCAATGGGCATTCAACGTATATTGGAGGGATTCAGCAACTTCTGTAGGGAGCATGGACTACAGATCAATGTAGATAAGACCAAATACATGATTTTTAATCCCCCAACACACACCAGGCCACCACCTACCCTTGATTCAGTTGCACTTGAGAGAGTTCACACCTTTCAATATCTTGGTGTTACCCTAGGTGAAAAACTTTCCTGGGGCCCACATCTTGCAAAATCTCAACTTAAACTGACCCAAATATCTGGGGGAATATTAAAGATGACAAACGCCTCTACTTTTAAACCCATCAGCCCTAGTCTTGAAATCTACAAGATGAGGGCCAGAGCGGCTGCACTATACGGAGGGGAACTATGGGGGCACGTTACTAGACCAGGATTGTCTAAAGTTGAGAACAACTTCCTGAGACAACTGCTCGCGCTCCCCCAAAGTATACCCCTACTACCGCTGAGGCTTGACTTAGGTATTCTTCCCATCCAGGAGGTACTAGCTATCAAACCTCTCAGGTTTTGGAGGAGGATCTGGCTGACCCCTGAGTTGGAGCAGTATAAAACAGAGCTCCAAGAAATACTGAGATTAGGTAGAGCAGCACATATCCCCTGGCTTTCCTATATCAAAGATGAATTTATGAACATGGGTCTTGCAGATATGTGGGTGAACCCAGCAATAGCTTGCAGAGAGATCTCAGGGAAAACATTCACTGAGTTATACCGATTTCGATGCTCTAATGCGTGGCTCCATGACTCAAAGAATGGTACCATGGTGAAAGCATTCATTGAGATCAAATCTGTTTATTCATTTGAAGATTTCATGGATGTAATTTTCCCTGTTATGGCCAGGAAGCTGTATATACAATGGAGGTTTGGTGCACTTCCCCTAGCGTGTTTAACAAGCAAATGGTACCCGACTAGGTCCTCACATTGTATTGGCTGTGGTATGAGTAAAGAGGATGAAAGCCACATCCTTTTTTTTCTGTCCTCTCTATACTAGAGCGAGGCAGAATTGGATTGTACCTATCTGTAGGAACCTTGGATTTAGGAAATGTTCCGACGCACTAAGGGTTTTTAAGACTGAAACTGCAGGTCACATTGTATTTGCCTTAGCCAAGTATCTGCATGCTTTCTGGATTAAAAGGAGTTTTATACTATCTAATACCGCCTAGTAGCCGGGCATGTTTTCTGCTTGTGTAAACTCAGTTCCAGATACAATGCTGTGTTTTAACACTAATATTAACACTGACATTGATTTACATTTCTGATTTGCATTGTCTATGTCATTTTAGGTGCTCTTTTTTAATATTCTAATTTTAATGTGTATAATATGCTGTGTATTCTTTTATGGCTGAAATATTGCCGAAATAAAGATTTAAAGAAGAAATGAAATATGCCAATCATGGAGAAACTAATTACCATTACGTTTTAAACACGGAGCACTTGTGCTTTTGCACTGGTCAGCAGTGGTAAAGTGCCCAGAGTTCTAACACCAGCAAAAATGAAATGCAGCACACAGTCAAAAACAGGAGGTCAGATGCAAAAAGACTGGGGAAACCGTGCCAAAAGATGCCAGGTCTAACAGGAACCAACATTTCTCGGCTCGGCGAATCTTCTTTGGAACCGGTGTATCGCCATCACCTTGTTAAAACAATTGACGCATCCCCTCGACTGCGGGATCGAAACCGACGCATCACTCTGCTACACCCCGCATCTCGCTGTTGTGACCAGGATCACGGTACTTTGTTCAGAATGACTTGCATGGCTCCTGTATCTGTTTAAGGCTCCACCATGGTCAGCCTGAACTCGACTTTTCCCCGGTCCAGAGCAACCAGATATCCCCGATAGGCGCTTATTGCTTGTAAGCTCTGTTTTTGCATTTAATTAAAAAACTTCATGACTTGACTTCTACTTATTGGATTTTTGTCATTTTGATCTTATTTTATTTATAAAATCACAATCTATTTTTCTAAACTGGTGTGGAGTCTTTTTGTGGTATTTTCACTGTGTTAATATTTGAAGTGTTGCACAAAATCTTTACATATTTCCTCTTAAGTTAAGCCTGCCTGCTCTGTGCCAAGCTACCAGAGGGTGAGCACAGGTTAATTTAGGGTATGTATCTGACTTACCCTGACTAGGATTGTGGTTCCTGCTTGGACAGGGTTCATACATCTGCCAACCAAAAACCTAATTTCTAACACAATTGTTATAAGTAAATCAGTAGGGAAGAGGTAGGACTCTAGATGTTTAATTGGAAGGTCAATCATCAATATATCAGGGACCAAGAACAAAAACAGTCTCCCCAACTATTAACTGTTTTAACTACAAATTGTACATGGCTCCACCTCTGGCAACTTTAGCGACGTGTGAAAATGGCAGGTGTCACAAAGATGTATTTTCATGGTTATAATTCTAACTTTCTAAATACATCAAGGGACTGTCTTTCCCTTTCTTCAATCCAAGTTAAATTGCTATTTCACCCTACCACCACCAGCCATGGCTAATTAATTTCCCCAAGTCAAAGATAACAAATGTTTTGTAAAACATTCATTTACGATTTAGGCCACCCTTAACTTAGGTGGGCTGAAGGTGGTAGGAGGACAGGTGAGGTAGAAACGAGGGGCTACAAAAGAGGAAAATAGTTGACCACGATTGAGGGATTGAGTTGACTTATGGAAGTTAGGCTCTCATCAACAGTAGTGGGTTGGAGACTCCTGGCCTAAACTATGCCTACAGGGAGCATGCATTCCCCTACCTCTCTGGAAACACGTCACAGATTTACAAATGACCATGATCTGCAATTGATAATCACTTGTTTACTGTCTAATTCACGAATGGGAGGGCACTTTGACGCCCCGGGCATTTTTTCTGTCCCATTGCGACAGTGTAGAGAATGGATCAGAGTGTGTATTTTTAGTGTGTCAAAGGTATGTGGCTGGGTGGTTCACTGTGTATGTGTTCGAGCTCACAATGCGCGAGGACCGTTACTCTCTATAGGACGCTCAATGTGTGTTCTTAGGGGCTCACTCCAACGAACGTTATTATAAGTGTGTTGGGTAATCTCTCTCATTTGAGTGTCTACGTGTGAGTGTGAAATGAGGCTACCATGGCAGGAGACGGCTAGATCATGCTAGACCAGGTACCCAGGGCTTTATTTTTTAAATGCAGATTTATATAGTGCAAACTTGACCCGAAGGTATTGGAGCGCTTTACATGAGCACAATCAGGCATGGGGAGATTAAGTGATTTGCCCAGAATCTCAGGATGTGGACGCAACCCTGAGGCTCGAACCTTGGTTTCCAGCACCAAAGTCGGCAATCTAGCCATCAGACCACATCCTCTCTCTAAGTGGGCCGGGTCTCACCGGTGCTGCACCGGCAGTTTTTTTAAAGGGGCCTCAAAACGGGTCTCTATTGGGCTCTGCTTAGTGCCCTGGTACAGGCGGTCCGTTTTTTCCCGGACTACAGTGACAGCAGGGACATTGATGTGCGCGTGCTCACACTGCTCACTTCTCACTAGTGGAGGAGTTACAGCATGACGTCACGCCAGGTAAGCGGTGTAGGGGAATGGAAATCCTTTAAAGAGTCATTTTCTCTCTGGATTCCCCTTCTTTTATTGACACTCAAGAGCAGCAACATTGTTGTGGTGTCACCAAGGCTTTAAGTGAAAGCTTTTTCAATATTATATACAAGCAGGCGCGCAACACCCATTGGGCTCAAAGGGCTTCAGCCCCTCCGTCGTGTGTGGTAGCCCAGGCTGATAAAGCTTCCCGGGCACACATACAGCCGCACCCGAGTACTTCACAGGTCTTTAAGACAGTTTGCTTGTTAATGAGGCTTTATTGTTTTTTTCACCTGTTCTGTCAGCCCCTGCATCTCCACTCTGCCTATAGCTGGTAGAATTAACACCGCCCTCCCCCTCCCCCCGGAATTTTGCTCTAGTTGCGGCTCTGTATACAAGCCATAGTTGCTGCTTATTTATCTTATGCAATTAACAACCATTGACAAAGCCAATAGTCCTGACTGTAGTGATCGTCCGATTAGCATTCTAGTGTTTCAGCCTGTTGTAACATACACTGAACACCCACCCACCACAGGCGTCACCAGTCAGGTGACCCTGACAATAAAAGGGGCCGAGCGCACGTGCTCTGGGCCAGTTATCCAACCATACCAACTGTGTCTGTGTGATCCTTATCTGAGTCTGTGGACCTAGCGCCCACCCACCAAACTCTACATTGGTGACGAGGGGGCTCTGCCCGTGCGTGCAGCAGCCCAGCAGCTGTGGAAAAGGGGGAGAGAGCTGCCTGTGTCGAGGGCACCCCCAGAAGTCGGCGCTAAACGTGCCCGATAGCCCGCGGGGCATGTGCCAGGCCCCAGGGTGAAGGCGAGGTGACCGGGAGCCCACCCCTCACCTCGTGTGCCTGCAAGTAAACCCGCCCCTGTGCAGAGGCACCCGATGACCCGCGGGGGAGTGTGAAGTGCCCCGGGAAGAAGAGCGAGCCGATCAGAGCCTACCCGCATCGGCCACGATGACCCGCCAGGCCGGCGGCGAGCCCGGTGAGTGAGCAAGGGGTTGTGGTGGAACCGAGAAGTGATCCCGAATGTGAGGAGGCCAGCGGGAGCCCACCCCACATCTGCGGCAACAGGGGAACATTAGCCCGTGAGATAAGGGGCAGTGTAACAAGCCCGCCGCGAGGAAGACAGAGGGTGGAGTAGCTACCCACTCCTCCGCCCCCTGCAAGGAAGAGCAGACTGTGCCCAATGCCCAACGACCCAATGGAGCAGCCCCGGGTGCAGCGTGCACCTTTCCCACCCCGCACGGACTGAGGAGCGAGCCGGCGGCGGTGGGGTGAGGCAAGGAAGCGAGACGGCGCATGGCCTGTGGCCGTTAAGAGCAGCCAGCGTGAACTGAAGCCAGCCCCTTCCCCCGCTCCCACGCAGCGTGTGAGCAGAGAAGCTGCGGCGGTGGGACAGAGGAGAGCAGAGACAGCCTCTGGTGTTGGAGGAATGGGTCTGGTCCACTGTCAGAACGAGGTGTGCCCCCCCCCCAAGCAAAGTAAACAGCCTGCCGGTAGCAACGCTGGGCCACGCGCAGCCCGTGAAGCGTGAGGAGCCTGCTGCAAGTGGCCGAGAGCACCAAGGGACGGTGTGTGCCCACTGCCGGCAAAAGCGTGAGTGAAGGGACAGCAAGGCGAGGCCCGCAGCGTGGGTAAAGCTGTTTGGCCGATCGGAGCGCTGCAGAGCATGTAAATAATTGCAGCAGAGAAGTACCCGATTGTATATGTGTGCCACCAAGAGACTCATGCAAGCTGACACAAGTGAGAGAAAAATAAATTAAAAAATGCTACCGTGTGTGGAGTGCCAGCGCAGCATGAGTGAGGGACAGCCAAGCTTAGTGGTAGGATTCAGCTGGTGTGTCCCTCAGAGAGGAAAGCAGGAGAACCACCGAGGGGAGACAGCTTGAAGACTGCAGCATGTAGAAAGCTGCAGGTATGTTGAAAGGAGAGCAGCACAACCATCTATTGGCCATCTCGCGCAACTGCGCCCCTGAAGGAAAGGAAGTGCCCCAGAACTGAGACACTGGGAAAAAGTAACTAGAGAGCACAGGGGGCGATCAAGCAGAGGCAGCTCCAGCGTGATTGAGTGAAGGAAGGCAACACTGGACAGCGAGGACTGCCAAGTACATAAAGAGATAAAGAGCGCGCAGGAAGCCTGCTATGACAGGGTGGCGCCAAATCACTTTACAACTTTGACGAAGGGAAGGCGCAGGAACGCACCAGGAGTGCAGGAACTCCACACAGGGGCAGTTGTGGGTACGCTACCCAAAGCAGATAGTGACAGTGAACAGGATTTGACTGAAGGGACAGGCAGACCCCTAAGACATTGGCATTTCGTTGTGCAAAGGAAGTAAGCAAGCCCCCCTTTGGCAAAGGGAAACCGAAGACGCCTGGGGATATCAAGCGGAAGAGTGAAAGGAAACTCACAGCTGAACAGAGACTGCCAGGGCCGAAGACGGAGAGTGCGGTGATGCCTAGTGGCCACAGGTGATCACCGCAGAGGCAAGTCTACAAGACAACCACCCAAAGCAGCAAGTCTCAGAAAGAACCGAAGTAAGTGCGCAAGTGCGCCCAATGAAGCAAATGAATGGCGCAGTCAGAAGCGCGCCGAAGCAGTGCGGCTGCGGAGAAGGAGTAGTGGTTGCACAGACCACCACAAGCACGAAGACCCGCAAAAGGAGGAAGAAGCCGACCTGTCAGATGGTCGCAAGGAGGAATAAGCCGACCTGCTAGTTTGGTCGCAAGGAGGAAGAAGCTGACCTGCCAGATGGTCACAAGGAGGAAGAAGCCGACCTGCCAGTTTGGTCGCAAGGAGGAAGAAAACGACCTGCCAGATGGTCGCAAGGAGGTAGAAGCCGGCCTGTCAGATGGCCACAAGGGGGTAGAAGCCGACCTGTCAGATGGTCGCAAGGAGGAAGAAGCCGACCTGCCAGATGGTCGCAAGGAGGAAGAAGCCGACCTGACAGATGGTCGCAAAGAGGAGGAAGCCGACCTACCAGACGGTCGCAAGGTTGACACCGACCTACAAGAGGTCAGAGAGCGAAGTAACCTGCAAAGAGGTCAGAGAGAAGAAAGAGATCTGACAAGAGGTCCGTGAGGAGAACGACCGAGGAGATATCCATGAAGAGGACCCCAGGAGAGGTCCGCGAGGAGGACAGGAAGAGATGGAAGAGAAGTCTAACAATGTTAACAAGAAGTCAAAAGTAATCAAGCGAGAGAAGGTTGCGACGACAGGTCCAGTCACAGAGCAAAGTGAAGACAGTGTCCTAGTGCTGCGACAAGACCAGGGGGAAACGTGTGGAGTGCACGCTACAAGGAGAAGCCTGGTTAGGGCGAACAGGCATGAGAGAAGACTAGACCGCGTCACGAAGGAAGGAAAGAGAAGACAAATCTTGAGTGGCAAGACGCCATGACGAAGGAAGAGAAAAGAGGAGAAGAGCAGAGAGGTGTGCGGGACAAGTCAACTCACACACCAGAAAGGAAAACACCTGAAGAAGAAAGTGCGAAGGTGCAAGAACATCGGAACACAGTGCCTGGAAAACATCAGCACCACTGGGAGTACACATCTACATGCGAATTCGAAGGTAACCCGGGGACGACAGAGGCTAGCAGGCCGGTCCATTGGTAACAACCACCTCTGGGATGGAACGAACACAGGACCGTGGATATCCAAGGGGCAGAGGCCTCAGGGACACCGGTGGCAGCGGGTCCCGACACGAGATATGGACTGTTGAAGCTTGCTCTGGAAATCCTGGGAGGACAAAGGTAGTATGCAAAGGAGCAAGTGCCAACAACACCCCTTTTCAGGTGGAGCTTGGGACACGGAGAAAGGACCCATAGCGATTCCTCCAACGTGGTTGGAGCGACAAGGCGGAAGTCCACCGGTCCAGTGGAAGCCTGGCAGCAAAGGGCCTCCGGGTCGTCTGGTGAGAGGGACGTCCTGCAACTGCGAATCCCGTTGGAAGAAGAGAATCACCAGATGGAGAAAGTACTTCACCCAGGACTGTACAGTGGAAAATAGCACATAACTGATCCACCATCATTCCATCTGCACTTTCACTAGATGTGGAATAGGAAGAGAGAGACTGTAGATCACACTTCCACATTGCAAGTCCAAGAAAGACTACATCCACAGGGCACCCTGACATCGTGCCAAGGAGAACTAGTGGTCCCGGCTGCAAGGATACCCTCGTAGGCGGTTGGCCAGCAGCGGAAGAGACTACGTGGAAGTTGTCATTATTATGTTGTGTTTGTTTCCAAATTATAGTCTCTCCCACAGGTTCGGACTTCATTGTTTTGACCTTTATTAAAGTTTGGGAGGGATGTAGTGATCGTCCGATCAGCATTCTAGTGTTTCAGCCTGTTGTAACATACACTGAACACCCACCCACCAAAGGCGTCACCAGTCAGGTGACCCTGACAATAAAAGGGGCCGAGCGCATGTGCTCTGGGCCAGTTATCCAACCATACCAACCGGTGTCTGTATGATCCTTATTTGAGTATGTGGGCCTAGCGCCTGCCAAACTCTACACTGACTTGTAGGGATGTTACCTGTTGTATCATATATCTGGATGCAATGACAGAAACAGTAAAATACAAGTTGGGCGGCACACTATTCTAAGCACAGATTTTTAGCATACGTGTTTAAGCCACGCCCCTTTGAGAGAATTCCACGCCCCCTTTTTTCATCCTACTTAAACCCCTAGAGGTACCGAAGGAACAACTCCTTTTGTTTGTTGGAGCGTCGATAGTGCGGTGTGTGTGAAAGCTGTGCTTGGGTGGTCCTGTGGGTAGGAGGCTTACGTCGTCGTACGTGGGGCAGTTCTGTGGCTTAGAATGAGTGCGTCAGTATTCGCGGGTTTCAGCGTGGATGTACCTCACGGGTTGAGGTCAGCGTGCACGTTTTGTGGGGTGAGGGGCAGTCGTCCTTACGAGCAAAACATTACACGCTCGCAGCAGATTTGTATGTTTTTCCTGTTCAGGACACTAGATCATCTTCCCGTTTATGCGGCCTCTCATTTTCCAGCTAGCTGCCGTTGTTTGTTTTGACCTTTCCGCTAAGTGAGTGCAGCGTGCTCTCTGGAGACTGGGTTAGAGAGCGGGCGAAGCGAAGCCGCGATTCTCCGGCTCTGTGAGCGGCTCGGAGGCGAGAGCAGAGGCCGTGATGGACGCGCATAGCTGTGCGCTTCGAGCTCTCGATAAGTGCGCATTGGAGGACACACCTCTCCTCCCAAAACACTCTTCCTCCATACCCAACGGAAATTGAACGGCTGCCATTGGTGCAGTAGCACCAGGAACCGGGGCCCATGGAACCTTGATAATTGCTTGTATTTTACTACAACAGCAGTCCTAGATGATGCGAATGAATACATATGAAGCCGCCTCACCAATGTAATAGGCTTGAACTTGAGATCTCATGATCAATGGCTCTAGAGAGTTCGGAATATAAATTCACACGGAGTGGAAACTAGAAAGTCTGTTTGGGCCGCCGGACTCTGCCGCTGACTGCGGCCCCCGCAGGGGGCCAATCGGCGGTCGGCGCCTTAGTGGCCCCGGGGCACCGGTCACCCCTCCCCTCCCCTCCCACTGGGGGGGGCGGGGACGCAGACCAGAGCCCCCCTCCGTTGGCAGGGCCGGAAGTGACGCGCAATGCGTGTCACTTCCTGGCCCAGGTGTGAGGGGGAGGCTATTTAGCCTTCCCCCACCCTCACTGGCGACCTCTTTGTCGCCCACCTCGCCTTTTACCTCACCCACCAGCATCGGTCCGTCGTCCTTCGCCGTCCTCGTGTGACTCCGGCCCCCTTGATCGTCGTCGCCTCAACCCTACTTTGTGGTGAGTCTTGCAGCACCCACTCCGCCCCGGCCCTGTCCCTGGGCAGTGCCAGGTTGACGGGGCCCTGTGGCGAGGTTGGCCACGCGCGGAGGGGATGCAAGATAGGGGCATGGGGGGTTGGGGAGGTGGCCGTGGGGGTAAAATCGCACTGATTTATATTCGACGGACCGTTGCGGAGGTTGTGGGTGTGGGCCTCGCAGGGGGCAGTTGCGGCCCCTTTGTGTCGACAGATGGGCCCTAGGGCCTGCCGGCTCCTGGGCGTTAGAGACTCTGGTGCGTGCTTTGGGTCGCGTCTTTTCATGATATTGAGGTAATCTGGGCACTGTGCAGACAAAACGGGTAGCGAATATCGCGTGAAATAATGTCTGCACCATTACCGGGACCAGGGTAGATCGGCGTCGCCCTCCGGTGGAGGTGGCGTCAACCGAGCAGCAGATATTATTGCCGGAACTAGGGGGGAAGGGCCTGCGCTGCCACCTCTGCTGCAGGAATACAGAAGGGGCGAGCCGCGAGGTCGCGTCCACATTCAGTGAGGCGCGCATGGGGGGGTGGAACGGGGTCAAATAACACTGCTGCTGTTACCGATACTCCCCCCCCCCCCCTTTTTTGGCAGCAAAAGCACACACCGCTTGCCTGATTATGCACCCAGGCCCGCTTAGCTTCCTTGCAGGCACGCGGGGAACACAGCACACTGTATCCTCAGAGGTTGCTGTGGTGTCGTGCAATCTGGGTGCTTCCTGAAGGTACGCTCCAAGACCTTCCTTCGCCAGCCGTGGTCCCGGTCTCGGGGAAGCACGGCGCAACGTGGAATTTCCGATGGGGGTGATCGTCGCGCCAGCGCGGCAAGGATCAAGCTTGCGGCGCAGGCCCCATCCCCGACAGTGGGGGTAACCCGAGTCATTGTGGCTTAGCGGTGAAGGTCCCTGACTCTTCCATCAGCATGTGTACCACTGAGGGAGGGGGGGGCAGCGTCGCTCCCCCTGCTGATCGTTACGGTGGAGCTACTCCTAGACGCTAAAACCACAAGTGGTTAAACGCCCATCACTGACATCTGCTGTAATCTGCTGGTCGGGAGATAATAATCCCACTCGACATCCGTCAGACAGTTCATTTGATGGAATAAGGCTGATGCAATATATGGGGGCAGTGCCTGTATGTATTGGGCGGCGGTAATGGTGGGTCGCCACTGTTCCCTCGATGTTTAGGGTAAATGCGGTGCTCAAGATCAGGGTCATTCGAGCAGGTAATGGGGTACTGTGCTCCCCGTGCCGTGTGTAATGTAAATACGGTGCTCATGTAAGGCGCTCCATTCCCATGGACGGATGCGTGCTGCATAGATTGCTTGGCCACACGAATTTGGCGTCAATTCCTTCGGGTCGTGTTGGCGCTAGATGAATGCAAGCTACGATTGCTAGCTATAAGCGCATGTGTAGGCATTGCTCGCAAGATTTCGATTGTGATCATATTCCCGCGCATTAGGCGATTCAGGACCTTACTCGTTGGCGCGTATTACTGTTTAAGGAACTTCGTCGCTGCGCTGCCGCCTCTGCCATAAAGTTGAGCTCACGTAATCTCCCTGGCGAGGAGGTGGGCCGTGGGCTGCGCTGCCGCCTCTGGTGCGAGTAAGAAGGGGTCGAGCCGCGAGGTCGTGTCCTCATCCGGTGATCCTGGGCAAATCTTCAACCCCCCCCCTCGAGTGGGGGCCGGTTATGAAGTAGTGCGTAGGTTCGAATACTTGCACGCACGCGAGACATAATGGGATCGATGCCCGCACTCTCCGTTAAGAGGATATGGGCATACATTTTGAAATCATGTAATCCCCGTGATGAGGTGGTGGCCCGGCTGCTGCGTGGCCGCCTCGGGTGCGGTACAGCAGGTTGCGAGCCTCGTGGTCGCGTCTACATCCTGTGATCCAGAGCAAATCATTTATTCCCCCCGTGCATCGAGTAGGGTCCGGGTGGGGCTTCGACTCCTGGGTAGTAGTTCCGGATGGACGAGCATTGGATTAGCACGCGAGGGGTAGAGGGATAGAGGCCCGCACTCTACATGGAATTTGCTTAAATTGTCAATTGACGTAATCGCCATGACGAAGTGGGTGCCCTGGCCGCGCCACCGCCAAAGGTGCGGGAATCTTGGCCGCGATCCTCGGGGTTGGGTTTCGACGCAGGGGAAGCTGCTCCGTATGGTGGAGCAATTGCTTTGCACGCGAGAGGTAGCGGGATCGATGCCCGCACTCTTCATTAACATTAAATATAATAAAAGCCTCGTGCGCGTGTAGCGCGTCTGCCTCGCTCCCGTGCCACACGCTAGTGGGTCACAGTGAGTGCCGTTATAGCACGTGAACGAAATGTGTAATGTACATAAGGTGCTCATGTAAAGCGCTCCAATACCTTCGCGCACGTTAGTTGGCTTGGGAGCGGCCGCATATAGTAGGCAACAGGTTGGTTGGCTGCATACAAGGGCGGATGCACGATGCATCAATTGTATGTGCACAAAATCGCCGCCAAGTCCTGCAATGTCGGCGATGAACACGTAAAGCGCTCCAATACCTCATTTGCGCGATATATTAGGCATCAGGTTGGTTGGCTGCCTAGCAGGGTGGATGCGCGATGCTTAGATTGTATGGGCACAAGAATGCCGCCAATTCCTGCAAGTCGGGTTGGCGCTATATATTATGCAGGCGGTGTTTGCTGGTTGCCTATCAGGCATTTATATGATTCACGATGCATGGTTTTTGAATCCGGACTCACATGTATGCATTGTCACGAGAGGCGCTTTAGGTCACGTCACCTCCTTTCCACCTCGCGTCCATTTGGCACGGCGCTCTTATACGGCTCTGCAATACCACAAGTACCTCCCTCCCAGAGCTGCATCAACGGGCTCCCTCCCGGATGGTGCTTGCCCCTCAGCCCAACTGCATGCAAGGCTGCATAGCCAGCCATGGGCCTTTACTTAACAGCAGCCACGACTCGCGGCACACGGTATGGCGTTGCAGGTGGGCAGGCTACCTCCCCTACCGGGCTGCGCGAACCGGTTGCGGGGGAGGGAGAGGGGGCTCTTCCAGTGGCAGCATCTTCCCCCCCCTAGGATGGTAGGTCCATGCAGCCACGGAAGCCAGCGTCGTGTGCTGTATAGTTTTTTTTTTTTTTTGAAAAAACAACCTTTATTGAGATATAGTAAATAGACATAGCAGACTGCCGTAGGCTCCTTATACAATGGGTTGCTCCAGTGAGCACGTCCGTTACGGTCCTGCATCTCTCACACAGCCATTTAGCCGACATCCCGGAGGACCGGCGGCATTGCAGTTCTACATAAAACAGTTCGGGCTGAATCACTTCCAACTCGTGCAATACGTATTCACCCCCAACCTGCACTGTGGTGTAATCGTCCCACTTGTCCAACCCGCCAACAGTCCGCTCAATCCCCTAAAATTTCGTAAACCATATCTCAACACCCAACCCCCCACCCCGTTCGCCATCATGCCACAGCCTCCTCCTGTTTTGTGTCTGCTTGTGCACGCTGTCTCAAACCAAGGCGCCGAACTCCGACCAGACACCACACCCCAAGCCTCCAGACCAGACCAACCCTGCGGTTCTAGTTTCGCCCTCGCAAGCACACTGCTAAGAAGCACACGCCGTATACAGGGGACACCCCGACCCTCCCTCCTCAAACCGGCCGCTCTCCCAAACGTTTCACTAACAACATAGCCCATCTCACCACTATTGGGTCCTAATCCGGTGGCACACCCTCCACCGCCCCACTGCACACCCCAGGGGCTTCATGTTGTGTCTCCCCCTGACCAACCTCCTCAGAGTCTCCAGCTGTCATGTAAGTTCTATACAGCGCCCAGAAGTTCTTGGGGCGACTCCTAGGGGGTAACAGTTCGCTATACGTTTCCGCCTGCGTGCTACAGTACAGCATATCCCTGACCCACCGTTTCTTAGTGGGAAGAGGCCCTCTCATCCAGCAGGCCGCCACAACGCGTCTCGCGATCAGCAACGCCACGTCCGTCAGTCGCCTCAGCGCCCGCGGAAGAGGCCTGGAGTAGCCCAACAACGCCAGGGCCGGATCAGGGGGGATCTCTTTTTCCAAGATCTGGCTCAACTCACGGAACACCGCCGTCCAAAACCGGGCCACACCGGGCAGAGCCAGGCCATGTGTAGAAAGTCAGCCACGAGGGTATGGCAACGCTCGCACTCCGCCGTAGGGCGCAACCCGTACCTATGTAGTCTTTCAGGGGTGTAGTAGACCCGCTGCAAGAACTTAAAGTGTATTAATCGGTGTCGACCATTCAAAGAGACCTTTTTAGTACTGGAGCAGCAGTACCTCCACATCTCATCTGAAATGTCCATTTCAAGATCCGTCTGCCAGGCTCGCCGCGCTGCACAACACTGGTTCTCCCTGTGTTGATCCCCAAGCTTTTTGAGTATCGAGACCATTTTGGATGGCGCCGTAGTTTTAATGACATAGGAAAGCTCTGGGATCTCGGGAGGCTCCGCCCCAGACGACCCCAAAAGAGACAGCAGCGCGCCTCGAACCCTGTGGAATTGAAAGCGCTGGAGCAACGTACTCCCCGGCTGCGTCGACACGACACTCTCCAGCGTCTTGGCCACTCCGTCTTGGAACAGGTCCGCCATCCTAACTATTCCCAAAGCACCCAACGCTCGTGTCACCCCCGCGTTCCGCAGAGGAGGGAGCCAAACCGCCCACTCCACCCGCATCAGCGGGGAGTATAAGAGGTCACGGTCTTGCCGTCTCATAATCGCGTGCCACGCATGGTTGGTAGTTCCGAGCGAGTCCAACAGCCCCACCCTCCGATCCGCGGGCAGAAAGATCGTCGCCGGAAGTGGAACCGGATCCGCAAACAAGCGCTCCAGCAGCACATGCGGGACGTCTGGTTCGGCGTGTATCCACGCATGCAAATGGGACGCCTGCGCCACTCTGTAGTAGCTCTCCAGATCCGGAGCTCCAAGTCCCCCCATCTCGTATGGCAACGTCAGCACTTTCCACTGGACTCTAGGTTGTCTACCACCCCAGGCCAGTCGGATCAGGGTCTGAGTCAGCTGTGCAAAGAAAGACCTGGGTAGCACTATAGGGATGTTGGTAAAGAGGAACAGAAATCGCGGTAGGATGATCATTTTCATGATGGCTATCCTGCCCATCAGCGACAGAGGTAGCCTGTTCCACTCTTCCACCTCGTCCACGAGTTTGGAATAAGCCACCCCATAGTTTTCCCTCAGCAAGACCTCCGGGTCCCTCTGCAGCCGGATTCCCAGGTAGCGGATTGAGTCCGTTGTCCACTGCAAAGGGTATTCCATAGGGAACGGCAATGTAGCCGGGGTCAGCGGAAATGCCAGCGATTTGTTCCAGTTGACCCTGAGGCCCGACAGCGCCCCAAACCGGACCACCTCCTGCAAGATAGAAGCAAGATTCTCCTCCGGGTCTCTGATGTACAGCAGCGTGTCGTCCGCGTAGGTGGAAATACCAATCTTATAAGAGGGAAAGTTGATTCCCTCGAATCTGTGGTATTCTCTTATTGCGCACGCTAGAGGTTCCGCCACCAGCGCGTAGAGAAGTGGGGAGAGAGGACAACCCTGTCTGGTCCCTCTAGTGATTGCAAACAGCTCCGTGACACGATCTCCGAGGCGCAGCCGGGCAGTGGGTCTAAAATACAAAGCCCCAATCATCTGCAAAAAAGGCTCTCCCAGCCCAAGCTTCCTCAGCACCCGCACCATAAACGGCCATTCCACTGAGTCAAACGCTTTCTCCATATCCAGGAAGAGCGCTATGGCCTTACTCTCTGGGCGCACATGTTGCATGACTCCAAGGACCGTGCGGATATTGTACGTGAGATTCCTGGATGGAACAAAGCCTGCCTGCTCCGGCGCCACGAGCTCCGGCACCAGAAGCGCCAAACGCGTGGCCAGCACTTTGGCATATATCTTGGCATCGACATTGATCAGCGAGAGTGGCCTATAGGAGCCGCACTGGCTGGGAGGCTTCCCGGGTTTTAAGATTGTAACAAGCAGGGCCTCTCGCATCGTGTCAGGCATACTGCCTTCAAGACATATGTCGTCGAAAAGGGCCATAAGGTGCGGGAGGAGCTGGTCCTGGAAGGCCTTATAAAAGGCCACCGTCAGCCCGTCCGCTCCCGGGGCAGCGCCCGCCCGCATACTTCCCAAAGCCTCCAAGATCTCGTCTTTTTGTATGGGCAGCGCCAAGAATTCCCGCCGCGAGTTGGACAAAAACGGCATTTTAAGGTAACTGAGATAGTCGTCTATCTCCTCTTCCATGTGAGAGGACTGAGATTTATACAGTCCAGCATAATAGGCCCTGAATTCTTCTATGATCCCCGTCTCATCGGTAATCACATCGCCCGAAGCAGTGACGAGCTCGTCAATGACCAGGGGCCGCCTAGAGTTACGCAGTATCCCCGCTAGTAAGGATCCCGGGCGCTCACCCTCCCCGTAAGTGCGGGCTGTGGCGTACTTCCCCATATGTTGCACCTCTCGGTCCGCTTCACTGTTGAACTCAGTGACCAGGTGCTGCAGCCTCGTGACCACCTCGGGGTCCGCCGAAGCCCCCTGAGTCTCCTCCAGTTGAGCTATCTGCGTCTCCAGGAATCCAAGCCGCCGCCGGATGGATTTAAGCACTCCCGAATGCTTAGTCATTGCTACACCGCGAATATAAGCCTTGAACGAGTCCCACACCGTTTGGAAACTCTGGACCGAGCCTGCGTTTATCTCGAAGAACGAGTCTATTTCGTCCGCCAGTTCCCCCCGGAACACGTCGTCCAACAGTGAATACGGCGGCAGCCGCCACGTGAACGGCGGTACTCGCCGGTGCGGGGTTGCCAGGGTTAGCAGGAGAGGGGAGTGGTCCGACAAGGTGCGCGGCAAAACCTCGCAGCCCTTAACGCACGCAAGCAGTGACCGGGACACCAACCAATAGTCTATTCTGGTATGCACGTCGTGGAATGCCGAGTAATGCGTGTAGCCCCCTTTACCCGGGTGGCAATGCCGCCAGACGTCTAGCATGTCGAGCCTGATCAACTCCGCCTGCATATGTAGGGCGGCGGTCGCCGGGCGGCGGGCTGGCCCCGAGGAGCGGTCTAACTCCGGGTTGAATGTGAAGTTAAAGTCACCACCCCATACCATGCCAGTGGGCACGTGCAGCCTACATTGTGCCGCCAGTGCATCAAAGAACTCAGGGGAGTCATAATTAGGGCCGTACACATTGACCACTATCAAGTCGTGGCCCTTACCCACGCACCTCACTATTAAGTAGCGCCCGCCCGGGTCGGAGGTCAGCGACGTCAGCCGCAGTTTCGATCGTGGGTTTACCCAAGTAACCACCCCTCTGGAGTGTGACGTAAAGCCTGCCGCCGCGCTGGTGCCCACTAGTCCCTTCGCCGCTAACAGTTTACTTGTAAGAGGGAGGTGAGTCTCCTGAAGCAGCGCCAGGTCAATGTGATGCCGGCGGAGATAATTTTAAACTTTCCCGAGTTTGCGATAATCGTTCAGCCCCCGGACATTCCACGTCAGCGCTCTAAGAGCCTCCCCACCAGTGTCACCCATCCGTTCACCCGTTCCAGTCATCCCGGCAGAACATACAACAACCGCCTCTGCACATAGGCCAGATGGGAGTCCCCGCCCACCACTCAGGTCCAGACAGTCTGAAACAGCCATACACCTGTAAGTCAAATAGCTTGCCACTCAAGAGACAGTGCGGATCACAGATACCTATGGCAAAACGTCCCCCTAACTTCCCAACCCACCACCCACAGCCGACCGCCCCCAACCTGGCCAGACAGATCCCCCGTCCCCCCCCCCTCCCTACCCCACAACAAACATACAAAACCATCCCGGAACCAGCCCCCGGAGGGGCCATGAGAGCTATCAGCACTGGGGCAGAGGCCTCCGATGAGCAGCTACTCTAAACTCTCAAGAGTCCACCATATGGCCGTGCTCCCGCCGCTAAACCCCCAGTCCCAGTGCAGCTCGAGCTAATATCTAATAATTAGGTACGGGGGGTACCCCTACATTCCCATCAGTGGCGAGCCCCCGCCTATCTGAACTTGCACGGCACCCTCCAAACGCCCCCAGCAAGACATCCAAGCCATAGCCCATTTATCTCGCTGATCGGCCCGTGCGGTGAGCTCCAGGCGCCACACAAACCAGAGTCTCGCAGTTATTAGAGCCGCAGGGCTATCCCGCCCTTGACCAAACCGTGAAAGAGGACCAGCCCCCGTCTCCCCACCAACTCTAGGGCTTCGACACCCGGGCATCTCCCAACACAACAGAATGTTCTCACCCAGCCGCAGCCTCAGAGTCCTCCAGGGCGGTCGTCGTCTCCTGCACGACAATAATGTTCCAGCCGCTGCAGTACCGCCAGGGAAGCGGCAGCCTCCACGACAGGGCAACGTCCCCCCCGCCAGGAGACAGAGCGTGTCAAGCGGCCACTGCCAGCGATCTAGTCCTGCTCCCCCAGGTCGGAGACCTCCGCCCGGGCAGCCGCGCCGTCCTGCGGCCCACGCCGCTGCTCCCTCGACCACTCTTTCAGGGATCGCTGCAGCTCCCTCGGGTCCGTGAAGAAGTGCGATTGCCCCTGCCTGTTGATTCGGAGCCGCGCCGGGTATAACATTGCATAGTCCAGGCCCAAGTCGCGGAGTTGTTTTTTGTAGGGTGCAAACTGCCTGCGCTCCTCCTGAACCTTCGCCGTGAAGTCGGGATAGATGGAGATTTCCATCCCTTCATATTGCAGCTTCCCCTTTTCCCTCGCCACGCGCAGGGCTGTGTCTCTGTCT
Organism: Triturus cristatus; assembly: GCF_964204655.1. NCBI lineage: Eukaryota > Metazoa > Chordata > Amphibia > Caudata > Salamandridae > Triturus > Triturus cristatus. The sequence continues at coordinate 361,851,247 of NC_140586.1, read as the reverse complement.
CTATAATTCAGTAGTTTTGCTATTATAGGTCTTGCAGGCGCCCCAGGCTTGGGGCGAGGGCCCAGCGAACGATGGGCTCTCTCAACAACAAACATTGGGGAGAACACGTCCTCTCCAAGCAGTGCCCGAAGCAGTTTTTCCACGAAGAGTTCCATTCGACCGGTGTGCGTCGATTCCGCCACACCAGTGATGCGGACATTCGATCTCCTCGAACGGGCCTCCAAATCTTCGGACTTGTCCTGAATGACCTGCATGACCTGCAGAAGCTTACTGAATTGCCTGCGGTCCGCGTCCCATGCTGTCTGCGTCTCCTCCCATGCTCCCCGCCCGCGTCCGTTATTCCACGCTCCTCCACATATGCCGTTGCTATCCAGGACAGGGGGGGTGCCCCCGGGGCCGCAGCCGGAGAACGCCAGCAACGACGGCCGCACCTCAAAGAACCGTGGCAGCTGGCCGCCCCCTTCCGCGCGACAGCCCCAGCGGCCCCTCCAGCACACTCGGCCAAGTCGCAGCGCCAGTTACGCAGTCTAGCACTCCGGGCCGCCGCCGTCGCTCACCGGACCATCCACGGCACAGGCGTCGGGCTTCCGCCAAACAGAGGGTATCAAGGGAGGGCGCCACCTCACCAGTACGCCGTCCAAATCAAAGATGCCTCGGGGGGGCCTCCGGGCCCGCACTCCAGGGGTGCCTGAGGTCCAACGCGGCGTGGGCAGCCGCTCCCGCCAGAAGGCCCACTCAGCAAGTCAGCCAGGGGAGAAGGGGGGAGGGGGGTGACACCACAACTGCCCCTCCGTGCCCCATGCAGGTCAGCAACCCTCCGCTCGAGTGTCCGGAGCGCCGGACTCCACCTCTCCGCCGTTTCCCGGGGCCTCGGCAGTTGGACCAGGACGGTCGGGTCCGCCCCCTGCTAGTCAGCTGCACGTCGACTGACGCACGACGGGGAGAACCACAGGACAGCCCGGGGATCGCGGCCCAGACCGCCCCCTCGCTCCACACTCGCCGGTATCAGCACACCAGGTCTCGTTCGCCGCCGCCGGGCCCCCGGGGTGACCCAGCCCAGCTCTGGAGGGGACCCCCACGTCAGCTCTCGGTTCAATGCCGCTGTTCAGGATCCTGTGATCGGATATTTAGGGGCTTAGAGCGGGAGCTCCGCGTTTACACGTCCGCCATAGCCGCCGGCTAGCTCCGCCCCGTGTGCTGTATAGTTAACAATGTAGGAACCGCTCTCCCCTATCTGATATTGATCGCACCTAATGTTCTGCTGAAATAATTCCCCCCAGCGTTTTCGCGGGCACGGCAGGCCATGGATTTAAGTGATCCCTTCGTGGGTTCCCGGCCCGTCTGCTGCACTGCCGCCGAAGGGCGGGAATGCGAGCCGCAGGGTCGCGTCGCCATCGTTATGCGAGTTCATGTATGTATATGCGGGGCCCATGTACTGCGATCCAATACCGTTGGGCGAGTCGCGCGGTGCCTCTGGGCAGATCACATAGTCTCCCCGGGCCCGATTATGTATGTAAATGCGGTGCTCATGAACTGCGCGCCAATACCTTCGGATCGAGTTTACGCGGTGACATTGTCTCTGGGTACATCAATGAGTATCCTTGTGCCCGAATATGTATGCGAGCGGCCGGACCTGGTTATAAAAGAGCTATTTACTGCACGGATCGCGCAGTCTGATCCTGACTGCACGTGACGCTTTGTAACCTACATCGCGATCCCTGCCGACTACGAAAATCTTAAAGCCAGTGCGCTCCCACATGTGCGGGTCTGACTCCGCCCCTCGCCTTTGCGCCACGTACCCTGCTCTCCCCGAGTATGCCGCTGACCGCGGCCCCCGCAGTGGGCCAATCGACGGTCGGCGCCTTAGTGGCCCCGGGGCACCGGTCACCCCTCCCCTCCCACTGGGGGGGCGGGGACGCAGACCGGAGCCCCCCTCCGTTGGCAGGGCCGGTCGGTGCTTGTGTCCGGCGCTCGAATAATTTCACGCACATTACGGTTTGAGCTAATCACTAATCGACCGTGCCCGAATAGGTATGTGAATACGGGGCTCATGTACTGCACTCCCAACACCTTCGGGCAGGTCACGCTGTGACTCTGGGCAGATAATTTAATATCCACGTGCCCGATGATGCATGTATATACGGTACTCATGAACGGCGCGCCATTACCTTCGGATCGAGTTCGCGCTGGGTTGCGACGCTGGGTAAATCAATGAATATCGCTGCGCCCGAATACGTATGCGAGCTGCTGGACCTGGTATGCCTGGGTTCCCGAGGGTCGCGGACCTGGCGGCTCATGATCTCACTCCCGTGCCCGAATATGTGTGTAAATATGTTGCTCATGCACAGCGCTGCCATACCATTCGGGTCGAGTTCGCGCAATATGACAGTGCTAATTACAGCAAGGGTCGCGCGGTACGATCCTGACCACACGTGACCACGTGTAGCTCGTCTCCAACCTTTTGCTGAAAGGGGGCTTGGGTCGTTTGTCAGTGTTGTTGTTGTCTCGACACCCACCCCCATTGCTTACGGCCTCGCGCTCCCAAGTGCATCAGTCCTTGGGTAGGACGGACCAGAGTCGGGATAGTCCTAACGTAGAACGGTCATTGCCATATTAGTAACAGTTAAACACGGGTCGCTGCCGACAGTCTATAAGAGGTATGCTTATGCCCGCAACTCTGCCCTGCCAACATGCTTATGTGGGCCGCCTTCAACTGTCACTCATAGTGGCACTGATATGGGGGAAACCACACATAACTAACTGTAACCTAGACACCCAGGTGGGTGCCTAGTCGGGCAGGGCAACGCAACTGAGATAGAATGGTAGTTATTATCTAATGCTAAAGGAAGTCTGGTTTGAGGCACTAGATGGGTGTAGATATGGGTGTAGCTCAGTGCCCCAATCGCATTAAATACGGGGACGCACTGACTTAGCACCACATAGATTACCGGCGTGATTGACCAGGTGGTTGCGGGTGCGCCGCTCGCGAGCAGATTTTAACCCGTGGTTATTCGGTGTCTTGGAGTGTACCTCTGTCTCAAATCCACCGATAGTTCATTGTTAAGCCGATTAGCCTGCAGCACACTGAGCTGGGCACCATAACCAAGAGTTAGGCCTGCAGGAGAAGTAGCGGAAAGAACCGTATAGGAATAGGTCCAGGTGTACTTTGGGGGGCATTCCACTGCTACCAAAGACAGATTTCGGGTTGCTTCAGTGAAGACCTTCCACCCGCGCTTTAGCCAGGCCGGCTTGTGGGTGATATAGTTGTTATATAGCAAGGGTGCGGTCGTTCAAAAAGTTTGGTAAACACTACGTAGAGCATCATGGCGTCAGGGCATATGGACCATGCAGCATTCGCAACATTCAGAATAGGGCCGGTATTTGCACCAAAGTTTCCGGTTGGTTCCCACAGACTTGTCCGCCCCCGAGGTTACCCTTTAGGGGTAGAACCTGAGACTAAGGGGGCATCTCCTGCTCGGGCGTCACAAATAAGCGTTAGCTACGCGGGGATGGAGTACCATGCAGGTCCTGCCACCACTGGGTTCCCTCCAGTCGATGGGATCATTTTAGGTGGGCCCACGAAGTCTACGGTTCCTGGGAAGCTTCCAGCCGTGGGCAGTTAGCAACAGATGAAAGTATCAGCGTGTGGGTATCGGACATCTGCTTTCTGGGAGCACCGTGCCCTGGGAGCACGCGCGTTGCCCTAATTCTGAGGCCTACCCATAAAGGGGCCGAGTAGCAAAACAAGTAAATAGGCTCCATAGGCGGGCCTCGGGCCTCACAGCTGGGCCCAGGGAAAATAGGGCTTTTCTTAATGTCTAGAGGACCATTGCGGTTGGGGGTACCCCCCACCGGATTCACTGGTCGCGTACCGCAGATGCGGGAGACTGGGATCCGGGTTTACGGACACGTTACCGCGCTAGGGGCGCTGCCAGCAAACATAGGGTGCTGCTGGCACAGTAACTGGGGTGTCAGTGGGGCAATCGCAAGGGGACAGTATGTCAATAGTACATTTGACACGCCCAGGGTGCACTAAATCTCCACTTCAACGGAGCAGGAATTTGGCACTGCTGGGGATGCTCTGGGTTTGTGGGGGAGGGCACCCCCCGCCACCCTCCTTCTGAGGAGCATGATGAGAGGGGCGTAGTAGGACTTAGTCAATCCTCAATGCTTGAACTTTACTGACAGCGCGCAATGTTTAAGCCAGACAGATTCCCGAAGCTGGTATACCTAGGGGGTTACATCACTGAGGGATCTGTAGGGGCACAATTCCCATAAGGAATAGGGGATGGTGGGCAGGGGCGAGAGTCGCCCCTTGACCATGGTCACGCGCTGGCAGCCAGGAGCACTCCGGTGCTCCAGGTTTAGCAATCAGAGGACTGGCCAAAGGTTAAGTAAAAACCCTTCTCGCCTTCATAGCCAAAGAGGGCAGGCCCAGAATTGTGAAGAGGGTAACCTGCCCGCATGAGGGGCGAAATAGTTCTTGGCATATCTCCCCAGGCCTTGGGGGCATAGATGGGGCCATCTACAACACCAGGAGCTATTGCTCACTGGTAAGTCTTGGGCCTGTGGATATAAGGGATCTCACAGGGTTTGAGTCCTGCTAGCGCTGTCACACTGTCTTGAGGTGGCAGAATTTCAAACTCTTCTTTCTGCTAGGATGGTTCCCTTCCAGCTAGTTGCAGGAAGCCCTAGATAGGAGAGGTTGCAGGTAAGACTATAGCAGGTGGTGGGGGGCCCTGGCTGCGACGGTGAGCCGCCTCCAGGGCTGTGGCGGAGTTACAGGGCGATCTGGAAGCAGGCCGGTACAAAGGGTACCTCTGCGCGGCACCATAGGGGGTGCCTGAGCCAAAACCGAGGAGCCTCAAGGGAGGTCCCGGAAGCCGTGTCGGCGCCCCGCTAGTCCTGCGGGCGGTTGTGGGCCTGAACAACCGGGGGCTTGCTATGCGACGCTCCGCCCCGAGAGGGGGGGCGTGAGTAGAATTACCAACAGCACGTGATCGTAGAAAGAATCACCTGGAGGGCAGCACCGGCGGGCATCGCTCCCGCACTGCCCGGCTCATCAGGCGGGCAGGCGACCCAGTTGGTTGCCTGCCCTTGGATCGCCCGTAAGATAACCCACCCATTACATATCTTGGAATTATGTAATAAACCTGCAGCATTTGTTACCCAACACCAACTGTCTCGTGTGTGTCATTGGGTAACCTAATTTGGGGGAGGGGGGACAGCGGGGTGCCCCTGGGGGTACTATGCTGCTGACCGCGGCCCCCGCAGGGGGCCAATCGGCGCCTTAGTGGCCCCGGGGCACCAGTCACCCCTCCCCTCCCACTGGGGGGGGGCGGGGACGCAGACCAGAGCCCCCCTCTGTTGGCAGGGCGGAAGTGACGCACAATGCGTGTCACTTCCTGGCCCAGGTGTGAGGGGGAGGCTATTTAGCCTTCCCCCACCCTCACTGGCGACCTCTTTGTCGCCCACCTCGCCTTTTCCCTCCCTACTGCTTACCCGGCGTAGGCGTGGGTGGGGGGGGTTTCTGAGGGTTGTAATGTTTTCTTTTTTCGTTGCAGGCGGAGTTACAGGGCGATCTGGAAGCAGGCCGGTACAAAGGGTACCTCTGCGCGGCACCATAGGGGGTGCCTGAGCCAAAACCGAGGAGCCTCAAGGGAGGTCCCGGAAGCCGTGTCGGCGCCCCGCTAGTCCTGCGGGCGGTTGTGGGCCTGAACAACCGGGGGCTTGCTATGCGACGCTCCGCCCCGAGAGGGGGGGCGTGAGTAGAATTACCAACGGCACGTGATCGTAGAAAGAATCACCTGGAGGGCAGCACCGGCGGGCATCGCTCCCGCGCTGCCCGGCTCATCAGGCGGGCAGGCGACCCAGTTGGTTGCCTGCCCTTGGATCGCCCGTAAGATAACCCACCCATTACATATCTTGGAATTATGTAATAAACCTGCAGCATTTGTTACCCAACACCAACTGTCTCGTGTGTGTCATTGGGTAACCTAATTTGGGGGAGGGGGGACAGCGGGGTGCCCCTGGGGGTACTATGGAAGTTGCTGTCCATCAACGACGACACGTTTCTGGAATTTATCTAAAACCTTTTTAGACCTTGATTCGAGTGACGTAGGTCCCCTCTAGGTTGCCGTTTTCAGCATACTAACAAACCAACGAAGTACAATTCACCAAAAATATCATCAGGAGTTTTGAGAAGATGCACGCTGGAAGGTAGAGCCTTCTTCGTGATTGGTGTTGATGTATGAACTGAGCGCATCCTTGCAGTTCACCACCTTCAGCAAGAATTTAAAAATCTGCTTCCATTAACCTTCTAAAAAATGCTCCATATTTTGTGACCACTTTAAGTAAACTCTTTCCAACCTAGAGACATATATAAACTGTCATAAGACACTGAATGAATGAAATCACAAAATATGATAATGTTTTATCTGTGATTAAGAAGAAGAGCATCACAGTGCATGGGTGCCTCAGGTTTAGTGCTCTGAAAGGAATGCACAGCAAGACATTGATTTTTTTTTTTAGGTCTTGCCTGGCTATCGCGTAAGCGATCGCTCAGCGAGACTTATGTAGGGGCTTCAGAAAATGCTCCCAAAGGCTTCCCAGGCGGATCGGGTGGCGGTTACGCGCACAACCAGGCGCATTCCATTTGCCACCAGCTACTTCCTGCGTGTGCGCCGCATCACGCATTCAGAGAGATTTAGTAAGGGGCACAAGACCTTAGGAATGCGGTTTATGGCCAGTGCATGTGAGGCATTCAAGCGCGAAGCTGGCATCTGGCATCGGACTTGAAAGCAGCGGACTGCTTTTGCCAGCGCGTGCTCGGCCTCACTTCCTGCATCCCCTCTTACAACAATTAACTTTCGTTATAACTCACACCCCATATGCTCGTTCCCTCCCACCCTTTCTTTGATGTCCGCTTTTCTTGTTTACAAACCACGCCACAAACTGCTGCACGCCACACACTGCTGCACGCTGCACACTACCGCACGCCACACACTGCTGCGCACACTGATGCATTACACACTGCTGCACGCCGCACACTGCTGCACGCCTCACACTGCTGCACGCCTCACACTGCTGCACGCCGCATACTGCTGCGCGCCACACACTGCTGCACGCCACACACTGCTGGACGCCGCACACTGCTGCACGCAGCACACTGCTGCATGCCGCACACTGCTGCACGCCGCACACTGCTACACGAAACACTGCTGCACGCCACACACTGCTGCACGCCACACACTGCTGCACGCCGCACAATGCTACACGAAACACTGCTGCACGCCACACGCTGCTGCACGCCACACACTGCTGCATTACTCACTGCTGCATGCTGCATGACACTGCTGCACGCAGCACACTGCTGCACGCCGCTGCACGCCACACAGTGCTGCATGCCTCACACTGCTACACGAAACACTGCTGCACGCCGCACACTGCTGCACGCCGCACACTGCTGCACGCCGCACACTGCTGCACGCCTCACTCTGCTGCACGCCTCACACTACTGCACGCCGCACACTGCTGCACTCCACACACTGCTTTTATGCGAGTTTATGTTACTGACATTGTAAATGACAATGCCTTTTATTTGTTTTAAAACCAAAACATAAATAAAAGGCATTGTAATTTTACAATGCCAATAGCTCAAACTCTTATAAATGCGAGACCTATTGCATTGCAAATGCTTGTTAAGTCTGAAATTAACTAGATTCTTTTGGGCTGACTACAATTATATATATATAATGTATTTATAGGGACTTCCAGCAAGCTCTCTTCATCCATTGGTCTGTTATTGTGTTTTTCAAATTTTTCTTCTGCACACTACAGTATACAGCATGGGGAAATGGGCTAGCTCATTTGAGCCATTGGTTAGCTTGTTATGAGTAATGGCATTCTGTCCTATCACTAGGAGCACAAACATGCACACATGAGTTCCTTCATTGCCAGGCACTACTATGGCAATGTGTGCTTTTTAAGACCAAAATAATGTCTTTGCTTGTAGTCATAGATTTGTTTTTTTTTTGATTGACGAGGCTCTGGCAGTTGAATAAAGTTTTGCCGAAACCATCACAATTTTTTTTGGCAGAGCCAAAAAGCTGGTAGACAATGCTAGACCTAATGGCTTTGCAAATGCTTGTTAATAGGATTTTATTGTTGGTAACTTTTTTCATGCTTTTACTTTTGTATTTCTTTTGAATGTAGCATGTTGTCTGTGGTTGTGAAGTTATCTGTGCTAAATACTTCAAATGGTCTGCTGAAACTTTATACGTCTCACTGGAACCTGGGAGATTAAAGGTAACCAAAATGTTGCTCAATATTCCTGCCAATCTTGCTATTCAAATAAGAAGTTGGGAATATAGCAGGAGCTGTGCTTCTTTAAAGTACATTTTTAAAAATTCCATAATTATCCGTCCATTAGCACTTTGTAGCTCTGTAGGCCGCATCAATGTGCCAACACGCATATGCTAAACTTTAAAGCAGAAGACCATTCTACTGGAATCCACTCCAGGTGGAACTGTGCACCATCTCTTCTCCAGCTTTAACATTTTCTTAAAGCTTACCAACTCTTGCTTGAAAGTTGCCACAATTAATTCCAACCCACTCTTGCATTCATATGAAGTTTCATTATCTCCTAATGTAAATATGTAGTTAGGTTTATCTCCAAAGGTGTCTAGCTTGTCTAGTGTTAATTTTTTATCATTATCTTGTCTGCAGTATTGTCCCTCAATCAACAAACATCATGCATTAAACATTCAAAATACCACTGAGCTGTACATTACTTTTTGTAATGTGGTTTTGTTACTAGGTACCACATCTCTTGCCAGAAGACTTATCTCTTGCCAAATAATTAAAACAACTGAGGAAGGAAACTTTTGAGTTCAATATGAATCTAAAGATTGCTCCTGGAGTATCATTCCCACTCATCACTGGGAACTCATCTTAAGCACAGTGTCTGCTTGATGGTGAGATCTAAATTAGTGCATTGTTTCCCTGTTAGCGAGACCTCATCAAGTGTACAGTAGGCACTCATGAGTGTGACCTAGCCTGGTTGTGTTTGGTCTACTTATTAATGGGTCCGCAGCTGGCGTCCATAACTAACACCTCACTTGCAGCACCATGTCTGCTCATTAGGGAGAAGGCAGCTAGAGTAGTGTGAATACTCGCTAGTGATCACCCCCACCCGTAGTCATCACGCCAGCTGTATCATGCCCACTTTTGACCAGGGCATGATCTTGTTCAGGTCTTTTAGTTCGCAAATTGAGGACTTCAGGGATTTGGTAATGGAACTTATTTTACTTTTGCAACACTGAGCGGTGAGATTGTTACTCCTGAAATAATGGGGTCAATTCCAATCATCAACCCTTAGTATTATACAACTTCCTGCCAAAAATTATCACAGTGGGCTCTATGGGCATAATGTGCTGAGTTTGGTCACTTTGGAGCTAATGATGTAGATTGATAATCAATCAATAATTTGTAAAGCGCACTACATACCCACAAGGGTTTCAAGGTGCTGAGGGAGGGGTAAGGGGGGAGCTGATGCTACTGGTCAAACAGCCAGGTCTTGAGTTGTCTCCTGAAGACTAGCAGGTCTTCGGTTTGTCGTAGGATGAGGGGGAGGGTGTTCCAGGTCTTGGCGACTCGGTGGGAGAATGATTTGCCTCCGACAGTGGTTCTATGGATGAGTGGACTCTTGACTTTTCTTGGATAACTTAACTGTAGGTCACTACAGAGAGCAACAATGTGCCATGTGTTACACAGCCTGAGGTTAAAGGTAATTTTTGTGTGTATGTACTTCAGTTTTATAACTCATACAACTTACTTGCTGACTGGGATTTGAGTGCAGTCAGCAGCATTCAAGTGACCACCTTGGGGTCTAGAACTCAAGCAACCAGAAATGTGACCCAGTCCTTATATCACTGCTCAATCACTGACATCCGTCTTTCATGTGACCACCCTGTGACTGGCACTCAAGTGACCAGCCTGATGGCTGACTTCAAAAGACCCACCACCGAAACTGGCACTCTTGTGACCACCCTAGTTACTGGCATTGGCATAACCAACATGCATTCAAGCGGCCAACCTAGTGACTCGTCCTGTTCTGATCAACCCAAAAACTAGCATTCAAGTAGACATCCCAGGAAATGGCAATTATATTGTTTGGCAGTTAAGTGACCACCTCAATGATTAGAATTCAAGTGACCATGTTAGAGGCAGCCGTTCAGTCCACCACCACTGTAAATGGTAGCCATGGGACCAATCCAGTGACTTGAATTCAAGTTTTCCCCCCAAATGTTTTTATTAGCAGCTTTTTTTTGTTGTATTACAGTATTCGTCAGTGGTGCTCCTGACTTAAAGTTCCAGTGCTACAACACCATTCAGTAGAGGAACATCAGGATCATGCATCACCTTCTATTAGCCACAGGTTGTAGTAAATATATAAATGACACATTGCTTGGCTTACATCGTTGTGCAAAGGATATCAGATCAAAAACGCAATATGGTATGAACTATAAACAATAAAACATTATAAGATCTCAGTAGTTCCAAAGCAGCTATTCGTGATATGTTGGCATTTACGCAATTGCCACACTATAGCAAACGTTTCTGATGGTAAGTAGTGTAGTCGCTCCTATGAATAGGAGTCTGTGGGTGCGGGAGTGCAATGCATTGTCCATACGTTATAAAAAGCTGAGAGAAATGTGGATGTCTTATGAGCATTAGTAGTCTGTGTCCAAACGTGGTAATAGCCGCGAGGATACATTGCGGGGCAGTCATACAAGCCGGAATATGAAAAATCGTTTGCGTGCGAACCATTGCATGTCGTACCTGTGTCGGTTGAGCAGTCGGTGTAATGCCCCTCAGGCTAAATTTATTCAGAAAAGGGAGTGGTTGTCGTTCTGCGGGTGGGGGGTTCGCTCATCTGTTTTAGCCTCTACTGCTAGTAAGAAGGTTTCCCAGATCTCGACCACTGCTTGGGAGTCATCACTCATACCAAGCAGTATAGCCTAGTCTTGGCTAACAAGTCACCCAACCACCGCTGCTTATCTGGAGGTGCAGGAGACTATAAAGTCGTAATGGAGTGGTGGGTATAGGTGGCAAATAAGATGACGTGTAGCTTCGGGGCAGTGGGAGGCTCAGAGTCATCGGCATTCCAGGTTTCTTGGATAATGTTCAGGAGAACCCTGTACATTAGGAACTGTCCATTGCTTAACCCATGTGATTCCACCAGGTCCTGAAAGAACATAAGCAAGCCCTCGTTGAAGAGGTCACTCAGCAGTGTGAGGTCCACGGAGCCGGGTCGGGACACAGTGCCTCCCTGCATAGTGTGGATAAATCCCAAATAATTGCCGGAGAGTATGGGAGTACAGAGCCCTTGGAATGTACATATCAGCGCCAGCAGGCACGCGCCACCTCCATGTGCCTGAACTCATGTTGGGCACTGGGCATTAAGTCAAGACAGCCAGGTATAAATACTTGCTTCCTTCAGTACTTCACGCACCAGGATGATTTCAGGATGATGCGGGGTGCTTATCCACGCCATCAGCCACTGTAATTGTGCAGAGGTTGTTGCAGGGATTCTGCTGATACACAGAACTATGCGAAGAACCCCAGGACCTCAGTGAATTGTGGTGTACCAGAAACTCACCTCAGAACCCAGAACCCAGTATCCGGCTAGCATAAGTGTCCCATTAGTTATCCGAGATTTAGCTCGGCGGTCCCAATGTGTAGACAACCCAGAACAAGCGACTCAGTACATACTCAGGAATGGTGGGAATCGGAAATACCTGTTCGTATATTATTCTCACATCAGTCCACAACAATAATCAACAGAGACACGTTGTAAATAAAAGGGGTTTATTTTTATAGACCACGTGTCCTAAGATGCAGTACTTTGGCTAATACAAGCAGACAAATGATTAATATCAAAACCAGCAACATAGTTACAATACCATAGAATATAAAAGGGGTGATCATATTATAATGTCAGTGGATACTACCACCTTCCCTTTACTAAGAAGCTAATATTATTATTATTATGCTAATAGAAGGTCTCTTAGGCTTGAATAGGGGACCCCATACCTCAAAGATCAGCTTAGTGAAATCACATCACAGGAGCATCAGGAGACTTCTCGCAGGAAGGCTCGTCTTCGGTCTGAATAATAAACATGATGTCTGTGATACTAAAAGCACTAATTTTCAGGCATTTGCAGCTGCGCGTGTGTTATGGCTAAATAGTGGGCCGATCAACCTAGAGCGAAAAACATGCATTGTGTAATAACCCAGACTGTTTGTCACACCATGTACAGACCAAGGTCGCTGCGCAGAGCCTGGGATAGTGACAACAGATCGCGCTTGTGTGAAGCAAGTCTCGAGTCAACAGTTTGTTTTAAGAAATAACATGTAAACGCAGTGCCGTGTGCAAAAGCAAAAAGATGGCTTTCTAACATCTAACGTGGTTATGCTAACTTAACAATGCCTGTACGTATTCAGAGAGAACTCACTACACGCCCCCTTGATCGAAGCACTATTTAGTAGGCAAGAAAAGAGAGAACGCAGAGTTCAGTTTCGTCAGAGCAGAACAAGGCGTAACCAATTCAAAGGTTCAGAATGAGTTAAAGTCTGAAACGAAAAAAAATTGAAAAGCAACAGGGGAAACTGTGGTGTCCGGAAAAAAAATATAATCAATTTTAAAAAAAAAACTTAAAACAACCATCATGGAGAAAGCAAAAAAAGTAAATGCCGCGGCAGGGTGCTGTCCAGGAGCGACAGGCGCCAAGGACGATAGTTCAGTCAATCCATGAATGTATAGGCAGCATATGTGGCAACCGCTTCCAACAAAAAATCATTTGCAGGGCCAGCGAAAGTCTCAGCCATCCAATCCATCAACGAGAAGGAACACACGTGTTCTTCAATCAGCGGAGCTTCCAGCACGATCAGAGGGCACCCGGAATGTACTTCCAAATAGCTCATAGCCAAGAAGTTGCAGGCAGCTGTAGAGATGTCCCAATTACCCAGGATCCCATGTGCTGCTCCACACGCCATTATCCGGACACCAGAACAGGTCAACTCGTGAGACACTAAGGGCCTCATTAGTCGATCGAAATCCGGCACCGGAGACACCAGGCTGGTCAAGCACAAATCCAAAGGCCATTCAAAGGGGCAATCCAGGCAGTGTAGCACAGGCTGTACGCAGGTGAAGTAGCAATACCGGAAGGACAATCCATACGCCAGGCTTAAAGTCGCCAACGGCAGAGTTCCATAAAAGTCAAGCATCCTATCCCGAAGAAGCTGCAGGCGGGACAGGTGCACGAGTGGCACAGATGGAGCAGCCATTTCGTAGAATGAAAAGGAAAAGCAGCACACCTGCCGCTAGCGCCAGAAGTAGCGGAACACCTCCAAAGATGCTCGAGAACAGGGAATGAAAAAAGCCCGGAACCACACCAAAAATAGTTTGGAAAGAGGTCACGAGACCCGAGCCCACAAGTTTAAAAAAATGAGCCAGGCCGGTCGTGGACGAGGCATTAAAAATAGTTTGGATCAAAGAGCCGAAATGTAGGGGGAGGTCAGTATTCAGAAGCGCCTGTACCTCTGTGCGCGTATTAGCAACGTGAAGGTCGAATGTTTCACGAGAGGAAGTCAAAGACACCTCTTTTTGGGACAATAAGGCTCTTATTCTGCTCAACTGGTTGAACTCTGCTTTCAAGGTTGGAATCGAAGGCCAGATAGAAACATCCAGCCGCCCATGCGGGGGTGGAAAGAGAACATTATTGCAGCAGACAACTTTCTGCGAGACAGTTACTATGTATGGGATTCCCACTAACATCCCACAGCAAGCTTCAGTATTCAAAATTAAATAACTACCGTTAGCAAGCAGCTTGAAAGAAGGGGTAATCATAGGCACTGGGATACCTCGCAGAACGCAGGCCAAATTCGGGGCTTGTACATTGCACGCGCCGTGTAATTGAATGTGCCTACAAACCAAGGAATGGTCTGGTGACGTGGTGCATTCCTCGCCTTTCAAATAAACCTCAGTTCCGTCCCTAGTACATCTATACGTAAAGGGGAGGGACCAAACCTCGTGTATGAAGGCGGTGCCTAGCGGTTCATATCTACCTAAAGCATAATGTTTCATACAAGACGTAAACTTAAAAAGCGCAAAAGGGAGAGTTATCAATCCGTGTGCTAGCCACGTAGCCGAATTGATCTCCGCTACTGAGAAGGGCAATGGCTCTAATTTTTCAATATGTAACAATGAATATGTAGCATCCTTCATGGACATAAAGCGCTGCTTGTCAGTAAGGTTAAAGGGAAGGAATAACGATGTAGTGTTCAAATAGTCCCAAGGGACCCTCCCTGCCTTTAACGTCTGCAATGTCCACGCAAACTGCATAACAGAACGCAACTGGTTTTGACCATGATATAACACAGACATATCATCATGCACAATATCAACAACTGACGAAACAATATTATCTAATGTATAAATCCTAGAAGAGAGAGTGCTAATGCTATTATCTATAACGGCTAAAACCTTCTCCATGTTTGCTTGGTCAATAGCTCTCAATCTGGAAGCCGCCTCAATCTGTGACAACTTCCAGACTTCGTTGTAAATAGCATACGCCCACCTTTTCGTTCTGCCGCTCACAGGACCCTTAACAAAATCATTCAAATCTATTCTGTCATGTAATTGTGATAAGTGATCCTTGACAGACGCCAAAGTGGAATGTCGCAGCCAAGATTGACATAACTTGCCCACAGAGTATGTAGTGACAGTATGTGACGACTCAAACCGAGGGTCTACACGTTCTTGAGTATATCCCGGTTTCAGTCCCAGAAAACGTCGTTGACAGATATCTGAACTGCTTTGCCAAATTAACCAACCCTCACTATCAACTTTCGAAATATTGAAAGATGTATTTGAAACTAAGGATTGCAAAGCAGCGCGGGACAGATCTGTGTGGTTATCCCAATTGGGATAAGCGCCCAGATCCGGCACAGAAGGTGATTTTAATTGTTTAGAAGTAGCCAATCCAAAACAGGTGGTTTGGAAGATGGATGAATTTAAAAATAAAATATGATTTGGTATAAGACAGGCACGATGTAAAGCCTCTGTACCCTGTACCTGCCACGGCTTGGAACCCCAAACCGACTTTAGATCAATAGTAGCCTTCCATACATCATAACCTTTGATTGACAACTCGTCCATGAAGGACTTAGAATAAAGTAGCTTCGTGTGTGTCAGTCTAACTTTTGCGGCAGACTCAGGCAGCACCTTAAAATAAAACGCTGCCGGGTTGGAAACACTGAAATCGGTAAAATATGAATACTTGTTAACCAGTGTTTGTGAACTTCCGAATTCGGGAGTAGGACAGTGTTCCCATTGGGTAAAATTTACAAAATTTCTAAACGTATTTGCTTTATGCAGGAAATGATTGCCATAATGTTGAAAACAATACTGTTCCGCATAATTAGCCGCATTTTCGTATAAATCTTCAGCATCAAAAGCGGCATAATATTTCAAATCAGAAAACAGTGATTCAATGGCGTGTACATCCCAATCATCAGAACGTATGTTCTGCCTAACCACATCACCCATAGAAACACGAAATACATTAGGTACATTAATGACCTCTGTAGGCCCATGAATTTGGAATTTAACAGCATCCCATGCGATTCCATCCAAGACGGGCCAGGCAGTAATATTCACAAAAGTCTGGTCCCTCTTCATGATGTGGGACGAGGAGTGGGGGGCCAAAGTTCCATTGATAAGTCTAATTGTCGATCTCTCACTCAGATAGTGGCCATCCACAAGACGGAAAAAAACTATTACAAATCCAATGGACATAAACAAAAAAACACTGAAAAGCAACAGCCAAATGTATGTCCAAGGGGCAATCAAAAAATGTCTCTTAAACCAGCTGAAAAAAACTGCAATGTTCGATGGGGGGCTTGAGGGCAATGAGTTAGTGTCAAAGGAGAAACGGGACTGTCCAAGCGCCGTAGATTGTAAAACAGGTGAGGGACCACGTGTAGGATAAGCATACTCAGTCTCTTCGGGCAAACCACCAGCCGATGGTATCAACAAGGGATCAGTAACCGACTGCATCTCGATGGCAACATCAGGCAAGGTGTTAGAAGCAAGAGTCAACATTGAATTTCTTTGCAGCGTCTGGCATGAAACTGCTGGAGTCACACTAAGAAGTATCGGCCACTCGCTGAAGTTTGACATTGTCAATAGAGATGTACCTGTTTTCTTTGCGACCAGGAAGTGGAGGTAAAACGACTGTTCTTGTACCCTGCACTCCAAGCACTGGAACTGGTGCACGATAAGAGGGGCCGAACTCCTTCTTGTTCTCCACCTTCTCACGGACCAGATCACCAACTCGGGGTAGCCAGCCGACTACCGGAATCTGAACTTCAGCTTCAGATGTGGAGGGCATGTGTTCCTTCGATAGAGTGTCTCTGGCTTCTTGCAGAGTCTGTAAAACAGCACAGTGATCATCTACGTCAAAGGGTGCGGTCGACGCCGCCATGTCTAGACCATCAAGGTCTGGTACAAACATTCTTATTCCGAAGAGCATCATGTACGGGGTCCGCCCACCCAGAGACCTTCTAGGGAGATTATTAAGTGCACGTTGGACGTTATACAAATGGGCTAGCCAGTTTCGGCCTGTGCCTAAAACACGGGCTGTCAATGATTGCTTTAAGTCACGGTTCATTCGCTCCACCACACTATTACCCTCAGGTCGGTAGGGGGACGAAAATTTGACTAGGACCCCCAAATTTCTCATAGCCTCCTTGTAAGCCTTAGAGGCAAACGCAGGGCCCTGATCAGAATGGAAGGTACCACACGCAAAAGTTCCCACAAAGACACGCAAATCTCTGATGACAGTTCGCGAGTCAGCACTCCTTTGTGGCCATACCCACAGAAAACGTGTGCACGAATCCACTGCAACCAAGATGTACTTGTACGCAGTATCAGAAGAAAAAGGACCGCAGTGATCCAAATAAACACAACCAAATGGTTTATTGGATATGTACAATTGTGTTTGTGATGGGCGCGCAACAGTAGAAGGTTTAATCTGTTGGCAAATGTCACAATCGAGAACATAAGCGCGCGCTTGTTTATATAAACCGAACCACCAGTAACGTTGTTGTAGCAGAGATATAGTGGCTGACACTCCGGCGTGGGCTGACGCCAACCCCTCATGAGCAGCCAGAATCAGTGCGGGTCTGCAGTCCGCGTTGGGAATAATTCTATCACCAACGTCGTTAATCCTCACTAATGGGACATTATCAGGACTTAAATGGTAAATGTAACGAGAAGGAAAACCCTTCGGGTAATCGCCTCCCTTTTCTGTAGCAGCAATAGCTGCCAAGATGTCATCATCAATCTTACTCTTTGATCTGGTTACTGCTGCCACTAAGTATGTAGCCACTGCTGTTTTTGCTGCCTCGTCAGCCAAGCCGTTGCCGACAGCATGGACACCAAGTCGTTGGTGACCAAGAGTGTGAATTACATTCACGAGTGGGAGACGTTCTTTAAAGTCTGCCACTCGAACCCAAAGCGTTTTATGCTTAATTGTGCCACCTTTCGTGTCTCGATAATCATTCTGAGACCAGAAGTGTAAATTGTCATTATAGGACTGGACACAGTAGAAAGAATCACTCACAATTAGAGTAGTGACTCGGGGATCGGCAAACTCCAGTGCAAGCACTAGAGCCCGAAGCTCCGCCAATTGCGCGGTACAATCGCCCAATGACTGCGTATGCACTGCATCAGATTGGAATTCACCATTTACGAAAGTACCTACGACAATTGCGCAAGCCGCTGAGTAGGCGTGCTTTGATCCAATTGCGGGCTGCGCAGACCCGTCAGTGTATATGACACAATGGTATTCTTCGAGCGGGCGCAAAGACAGAGGAGCCGGATGAACGAATTCATACTGCAAGAACTCTTGAGTCTGTAATGAGGCATCAAAGATGTAGGTGACGTCTGGCGACGTCAGCGTTGTGGCCCATTGTATCCACCGAGGATGCAAAGCTTTAGAATTTGGTACACTTGCCTTTGTCACCGCTTCTAAGGCGGGATAGGGTGTTACAACCAGAATCTGTTTCCCATGTGACAGTGCGCGTTCTTTAAGGATCGCCATCTGTACAGCAGTCAGAACTTTTTCGACCGCGGAAAAACGTAATTCAGCAGAGGTGTACAAGTGGGATTTGTACGCAATGGGGACTGTATCGCCCTCATTAAACGTCAAATACGTGAAACCCACGGCGCCTGGCACTATTCTTATTACCAGGTTGGTGCGGTTATCACGTGTCAGCAAATATTGTGAAGCAAGAAGGTCAGCCTGTAAAGACTGTAAAATTTTAGAATGTTCCAGCTGCCAGCTAGACTTCGAAAATGTGGGTTGTACCAAGGCGTAAAGCGGCTTGATACGCTGGGCATAATCAGGAATGTACGTACGGCCGAAATTCAGAAAACCCAGCAGAGATTGTAATTTCTTTAGTGTCGTTGGCGCACTCAAGCATGCGCACTTCTCCAGAAAGTGGGGAGCTAACCCCTTTCCTTCATTATTTAGCTCGTAGCCCAAAAACAACACTGTATATTCCGCGATGTGAGACTTCGCAAAATTGAATTTGTAGCCATAGTCAGCAAAACTCACTACAATA
This sequence comes from Triturus cristatus, assembly GCF_964204655.1. NCBI lineage: Eukaryota > Metazoa > Chordata > Amphibia > Caudata > Salamandridae > Triturus > Triturus cristatus. Next base: position 361,832,554 of record NC_140586.1, on the reverse strand, counting down.
TTGTCGACTCGAGACAGATGCGGCAACAGCTCGTCATCCGTGAGGTAGATATCGTCAACATAGGAGTATGCCTCGGGGTCTATTCTTTCTAAGAGGGAAACCACGCGAGCGGAAAAGACGCCAGGGCTATTTTTGTAGCCCATGGCTAATCTCGTAAACTGTTTTTGTTTACCGCCCGAAGTAAACGCTGTCCACTGGCTACTCAGTGTGGACAGGTTATGGCTAAAAAAGCCATTGGAAATGTCAAGTGTCGTTTTAAATCGTTTACGCACGAGACTGTCGACTAGAGCCGAGCTATGTGTATTTTGTACCGCGCAGGTCCGGCAATGGGAGTTTAGGTGCCGGTAATCCAAAACTAAACGGTACGAGCCGTCAGGCTTCGTCACAGTGAATAAAGGGTTATTCATAGGGGACACACATGTTTCAATTACACCCTGATATTCCAATTGTTCAAGGATCGCCGCGACGTGAGGTCTAGCCTCACGACGCATGGGATATTGGGGCTGAGGCTGGGGCATAGACCGCAATGGAATCTCATGGCAGGGGGACAACCGGTCCCAACCCACCTGAGTACGATATACCGCTGGCGCAAGCGCCAGCGCCCACTCACCAGCGTACATTTCAGCTTGGTCCTTAGGCACCGTGTGCGCAAAGGACGGGAGGATTTTCTCCTCCCCTCTAGGAGCTTCCAAAATGAAGGCCGGGGGCCAATCTGCCTCCGCTAGGAGGATATCATAGGTGGTGGTCAGATTATCCCAAAAAATCCCTTTTATAGTACGTTGTATGTCACCCTCTATTAATAAGACTATTTCATAAAGTCTATCAGGGGGAGCCACTCTGGTGTCAGCTGTTTCAACAGTAACCAATACATCAGTTGCTGTCGCCGCCAGAAATGGACGCAGAGCTTGACGGACTATGGTAATTTCCGCTGCGCTGTCTAGTAGCGTCAGCGCCCATGTCCGGTTCTGAAGCTGTGTCCGCACTATCTGAGGCATATGTTGCCGTCAGAGCCGCCACTTTCTTCTTCTGAAACGGGGGTCTTTGTCGAGCAAACTCGTCCTGCTTGCCTTTACCCTCAGTCTGTCGGGGTTGGTCACGCTGTTGTGGAGCACCCCGACCTTTGCCACCGCCTCCGCCACCAGACTGTGTAGCCGATGTTTCCTGTGAAGAACGAGGAGAACGCGGTTCAGAAACCTGAAATCTATCAGGAGACTTAATAGTAGCACGATCTCGCAGATCATAAGTGCGTTCACTACTTGACTGTACGGGAGAGGCAGGCCGAGAGCCCTGTTTCTGCTGCTGCTTGCCCTGTTGTTTAAACGGCCACTTTTGTTTTGGAAAAAAGGGTCGTTCATCCTTACCAGAAGTTCCTGCCTTACCCTGCTGCTTAGAATCGGGATTCTTGATCACAGGCTTAACTCCTAAAGAGCTACGACCCAAATCACGATATGCTTCTGCGATTATTTTAGCAAATTCCTGCGGCTTGTCCTCTTCAGCAACCTTCTTCAGTTCATTACGAACCTGAAAGTGCAACGCATCACCCTTAAGGTTTCCCATTATCATGGTAGCCACCAGGCCAAAATCTCCGAGGAGCCGCATCCCCAATTCTATCGCAGACTCCGCTCCATGGTCCTCTTGAACCTGTTTAATAATGGAGGGCAGCTGTAACATAGACGGAGTGCCGAAGCACTGCGCGTACGTCGCAGCAAAAATCTTACCCCAGGATACACAGTCATCTATATGGGGAACTAAGTCTTTAGGCAAACTAATGGTGAGGATCCTGTGTTTCTCCACAGGAGTTGTATGCGGATACACCGCCTCTATTTGGTCAAATTTTTCAGCAAGCCAAAAAGGATAATCATCCCTTGTGAGGGGGCGCTTGCCCACAACAGAATTGACCATAACAGGACTAATGACCACCGCGTGGCGATCACTAGGTTGTCCCGCACTAACAGGCGCCCCCGCCTGTACAGTGCGCGACACATACTGCACTAACGCCCTATATACTGTTATAAGGGCAGTGTGTAGTACACGCAATTCATCCACCGTCACCGTGAGGTAACGGGGATGAGGCGTAAATCCGGCTAGTACCGGCCAAGTGGCCCCCGCAATTGATAAAGGGCCCATTCTCGGCGGTATAACCACATGGGGGAGGGCGCCATTAAACCAAATCTGATGTTGCCAAGCAGATATTGGTATCTCCTGTGTCCTATAAGGCGCATAGGCGGCAGGCACGGCAGTGGCAGTGTAAGAATGAAATGTATTATCATTACCACTGACTGCCGGAATCGTCACCCAAGAGTAGAACAACTCAAAGGGGTGAGCCGCATCGGCTCCCACCACAAAGATGACGTCCATGCCCGCGTCCGGCACCCCATACTGCGTCAAGTGACGTTTCAGGGCCGCACGGCTATGCGCCGCAATATTAATTGCCATAAGGACAAGCTACACTTCAAGTATTCAGTAGCACAAGGGTTCAATAACCTTTTTAATAATCAAGCTTGAAGGAACCTATATCAATAGAACTAGGTAGGTTTGAAATCCGTCAGACTTGTTATCCGGAAACAAGAATGAGGGTGCTGTGGACTAAATGTAAGCACTACTAAGGCGTTTCAACTCATAGACCAAACGTTAGGTGCGCCATGTTGCAGGGATTCTGCTGATACACAGAACTATGCGAAGAACCCCAGGACCTCAGTGAATTGTGGTGTACCAGAAACTCACCTCAGAACCCAGAACCCAGTATCCGGCTAGCATAAGTGTCCCATTAGTTATCCGAGATTTAGCTCGGCGGTCCCAATGTGTAGACAACCCAGAACAAGCGACTCAGTACATACTCAGGAATGGTGGGAATCGGAAATACCTGTTCGTATATTATTCTCACATCAGTCCACAACAATAATCAACAGAGACACGTTGTAAATAAAAGGGGTTTATTTTTATAGACCACGTGTCCTAAGATGCAGTACTTTGGCTAATACAAGCAGACAAATGATTAATATCAAAACCAGCAACATAGTTACAATACCATAGAATATAAAAGGGGTGATCATATTATAATGTCAGTGGATACTACCACCTTCCCTTTACTAAGAAGCTAATATTATTATTATTATGCTAATAGAAGGTCTCTTAGGCTTGAATAGGGGACCCCATACCTCAAAGATCAGCTTAGTGAAATCACATCACAGGAGCATCAGGAGACTTCTCGCAGGAAGGCTCGTCTTCGGTCTGAATAATAAACATGATGTCTGTGATACTAAAAGCACTAATTTTCAGGCATTTGCAGCTGCGCGTGTGTTATGGCTAAATAGTGGGCCGATCAACCTAGAGCGAAAAACATGCATTGTGTAATAACCCAGACTGTTTGTCACACCATGTACAGACCAAGGTCGCTGCGCAGAGCCTGGGATAGTGACAACAGATCGCGCTTGTGTGAAGCAAGTCTCGAGTCAACAGTTTGTTTTAAGAAATAACATGTAAACGCAGTGCCGTGTGCAAAAGCAAAAAGATGGCTTTCTAACATCTAACGTGGTTATGCTAACTTAACAATGCCTGTACGTATTCAGAGAGAACTCACTACAAGGTGTAGTAGAGCTTAAAGTGGGGCGCCCCTAAGCCGCCCTCAGTAAGTGGGCGCTGTATTGTAGTCAAGGTGACCCGCTGATGTCCCTTGCCCCATTTCAGTTGGAGCAATAACCCATTCAGCTCCCGAAAGAAGCCCTCAGGTAGCAAGAGTGGAAGCACCACAAAGAAGTACAGTAGTCGGGGGAGAACCAGCCTTTTAGATATAGCCTCCCGAGCCGGTGGAGATAACAGGAATGAGCACCAGAAAGGCAAGGAGCCCCGTATGGAACCCAATGTCAATGCCAGATATTCTTGTAAAGCGCACACTTCACCGGGAGGTCTCATGGCACTAGCAGCAGAATGACAGTGAAACAGACAGCAACCTGATCCCTGAAAGCGAACTTATTGAGGAAAGAGCCAAGTTTTCAGCTTTCTACGAAAGCATTTGTGATCAACTATGGATGAAAGGTGTGGTGGTAATTTGTTCCATAGCGTGGGGGCAAGGTAAGAAAATGAGCTGCCACCATTGCGGTAGGTTCGAATGCGAGGCTGAACAAGGTATGATTTAGTACCAGACCTTAAAGATCTTCTCGGTACATACCATTGGAGTTTTTTTGCTAAATAGCTTGGACCAGTATCATACATGGTCTTGTGTGTAAGACTTAGGATTTTGAAATGGTCATCGCACCGGAAGCCAGTGGAGGGTTTTAAGACTAGGGGCAGAAGGAAATCTAGGGGGAAGATTAAGAATAAGTCTGGCTGCAGTATTTTGAAGAATCTGGAGCATGGAAAGGAGGTCCTTATTACATGCCGTAAACAAAGCGTTTCCATAATCAAGACGGCTAATAACAAGACCCTGCACCAAGGGTTTCCTCGCTTCAATGGGTAGCCACTTAAAGATTTTGCGGAGATTACGCATAATCCCATAGCAGACGCCTAAAATCTGGTTAACATGGGTTTTCATGGACAGAGAACTGTCGATGGTAATGCCTAGGTTACGTACTGCTGACTTGGGAGAAGGACATGCACCTAACTTCGGGGGCCACCAACCTTGCGCCCAGAATTGCTCAGCTCTACCAAATAGGATAATCTCAGTCTTGCTACCATTTAGTTGTAGCTTATTTAAACTCATCCAGTTGTTAATTTGGACCATACAGCTCTTAAAACGAGATCGTGTGCCGACGTAATCAGAGCCACATGTAACAAGCAGTTGGGTATCGTCGGCATAAGACACAGACTCAAAGCCGTACGATCTGATGATACCCGCTAGAGGTGTTAGATATAGATTAAACAACATGGGGCTGAGGATGGAGCCCTGAGGGACCCCGACGGTTACTGGATGACTACAAGAGACCATTGAGTCTACATGAACAGTGGTGGATCGGTCCGCCAAATAATCCTCAAACCAGTCTAAGGCCTTCCCACTGATATCTACTTCCCACAGTCGATGTTTCAGAATACTGTGGGAGATGGTATCGAATGCTGCAGACAGATGCAAGAGGACCAGAATTGCTGATTCTCTTTTTTCCAAGGTGAGCCTGATGTTATCAATAATCTTAACAACCGCAGTTGTCGTACTGTGGGCGGCCCGGAAGCCTGATTGCGAGGGATCAAGGAGACCGTGGTTCTCTAGATGGGCAGTGAGACACTTATTAACTAGGTGCTCCAGTACCTTCCCAAAATAAGGTAGCAGTGAAATGGGGCGGTAATTAGCTGGTAGATTAGGTTCAGCCGAAGGTTTTTTAAGAATTGGCTTGACTTGAGCATGCTTCCACCTAGTCGGAACATTGGCTTGCTCTAGTGACATATTGAAAATAACAGTTAATACATTCGCAAATAGGGGCATAATCTTAGTAAAGGATCGGGGAGGAAAAGGGTGAGCTGGGGAACCTGATTTACTCTTGATTAAACCTTCCACTACTTCAGTCATGGTTATGGGTTCAAATTCCATTAACAAGGGAACATCATTTATTTCCAGCAAAGGAGGTCCCTTAAGCATATTACTAGTTTGGAAGTTGAGGTCTCTGTCCTGGTGAGGAAAAGAAGAATAGATGGTTTTAATTTTATCATCAAAGAAGGAAGAGACAGAATCTACCCACTCTTAAGTAGGAGAGAAAGAGGACTGCTGAACCCAAGGGGAAGTCAATTCTTTCAATATTTTGTGAAGTTCCTTACTCGAGTGCGCGGTAATATTTAGTCGCTGGGTTAAATAGGTCTTTTTAGCTGATTTGATGTTTTTTATATAGTTAAGATGACACTGCCTATAGTTCCTCCCTATAGGTCCACAGCCCTATCCAGATTCCTCTCCTTAAGATCTTTCTCAGTGTGATATATTTGCATATCTAGATATTTAAAGGTGTCAAAGCACCATTTTAGATGGGTCCCCTGTGGATCCTCTCTTTACTGAACCGGTCTGTGTACCAGGGGGAATACACATGATTTATCCTAATTTACGCGTAGCCCAGGAATCTCACCAAAACTATCCAATAGTTCCATGAGTCCTGAAAGCAGCGTAGGACTTGCATTCAAGTTAACACCTGATGGCTGGCATTTGAGGATATGCTCAATAACTTGAATTCACGTGAATATAAAGAAGATTTTCGCTCCCAGTAAATATTGATTTTCCCAGATCCACCGACCTGGAAGCCAGACCGTCCCTCTTCTGTGTACATATTGAAGAAAGGTTGAGTCAGAGTGAGGGTTTAATTGGCTTTGATAAATGCACCATTGTTTGACGCCTTTTCCACCTTAAGTCTTTATGTTATGTTCTAAGTGTTACATAAAGTTAAATATTTGATCTAAGAGTGGCCTGTTGGCGCTAGGAGATTGGGCCACCCTCAAAGGACATGCCTCATGCTATTTTTAGTCCGATGCTGGAAAGCAACAAACTTTGAGCTTGTGCCTGAGGGATTGCTGGTTGCCTATTCACTTAATGTGACATATGAGTGACTGCTAGAAAAGGGTAGCAGAACTGGAAAGGCCCAAATTTCCTTTTTTACAATTTTGGATGACATATCACAGTATACATGTTAGTTTGTATACAGTAACTCTCATTGAGAGAAGTCTTGCTTCTTGATCCATGGATCATGCATTGTGACTTGAAATTTAACCTAGCTGTGACTGGTAGCAACTGTAGAGAGCTGAAGACATATTGTTTTTTTTTTTATTATTATTATTTTTATTATTGAGGATTCATGTTACATTGTAGCAATACAATATGAATACATTTTTGACAAGATAAGAAAACTGAATGAGATATAAGCAAACAGAAGACATATTCTCATTGTGCTTCATCACAATAAAGCTTGTGATTTGATATTCTACTGCAGGCTTTTTCGTTAAGTGTTTGTGAATGCCCAAATAGACTCTCTTGGCATAATTCAATCCTGAAAGCACTGAAACCATTGTTGGAATTGGTGAGGAAAACTCAGGTACTTAAAAACTTTTCTTTTCTGATACTTTTCAAGATCTTTGAGGTTTCAGTAGGGTGTTTGCCCATCAGCACCCCCAAGTTTGAATTTTAGTCACAGCCTTGGGCTGCAGCCCTCATTCTTGACTTATGTTATTTTATGTGGGACTTGATAAGTGCACTATCACCCAGAGAGCATATTGGTGCTAAGAGGGAAAACTAGATAAATGAGAGAGAACAGAGCTAAGTTGGGACTACTGACTGGATAGATGAGTAAGGCGGGATGGAGTTTTCCCGAGTTCAAACTGCGAGTTTCCGATGAAATGGAGAGTTTCAGATGAAGGGTGCAAGTGAGGAGAAGAATTGACCTCCTAGCCTAGATTTTATAAAACATGGAACTCTGAAGTGAAAATGACTGGAAGGGTTCAGAGTTCGAGGTTGAACGTAATTGACCAGATGCTATGACAGAAAGGCAGACAAATTACCATAGATAGAACAGTAAACAGAATGTGTCGTTTTAAGAGAGATTCCTGCACAAATGGGGAGCCAGTGTAGATGTTTATCTATAGGAGTTGCTTTACTGAGACTAGGTTCTACGGTAATTAGCGATTGCTTTTGTAGAATTTGTCGGTAATGAAGGAGGACAGATTTAATGCCTAAAGCGGCAGTTTGACAGTGATCTCAATAGAGCCTCAGCAATAGCATGGATATGTGCCTCAATGCGAAATGGAAACATTTTGAAGATGTTTGTCCTTTAAAAAGGGCACGATGAGACAACAGCAGATGCCTGATCAGACATTTGAAGAGCGGTTTTGATTTTAACTCCAAGGTTTTTGACCACTGTCCAAAGTGTCTGACAGATCTCAAAGTTCTAAGGGTCGAAATGAGGACTTCCAGAAAATCTATCTTCCTTTCTGCCAACAGATCCTTCATCTTTTGTATTTAAGTGTTTTTATGAAAGTTTTAATAGCACACATATCATTATTGTCAGCCAGCCAGCTGGAGATGAAAGAAAATGTATCAACAAGTTACCTCCCTCACATACACCCTCCTCTTTTAAGTGAGAACATCTCAAGATCACCATGAAATAATTATTCTTCATTTGCTGACCCAGAAATGTGGCCCCCTCTCCTGTTTCAAACCAAAGTAAGACCAAAACTCAATTTCAATGATAGAACATAGATACTTCTGAGGGAATTATGCAGTACCTTAAGATATGACAGACAAATGGGCTCCCTAATTTCATTTGCTAAGCATCCCAAAAGTAGAGATCAGTCCCTATCAAATGCTTTAAGTTTATGCTCTTACGATAATGTAATCTTTTCCATTACCAAGAATTGTGAGACACTGTCCTGTAAGACTCCCCACCTCGGGCCTTTAGTTGTCTCCAGTTTGCTAATACACATCCCAAGACAGCGCAATCTGTTCTCTCCTTTTAGATTAAGGAGATTGTTCATCAGTGCCCTGAAAACCTTCAACTAAACCCCACCTTGTTTTAGACAATGCCAAAGCAAATGCACAGGGGAGTCCGTGGCCCACGTCCCCTGTGTCATTTGTGAGCTTTTTCATTATCCCACTCGTGCATTATCCCTGGTACAGGATACCACTACATAATAATCTTAAATAGGGTTTCTCTTTTCTTGACATTTTTGATTGATTTATGTGTTTTCTCACAATCGAATCCCCTTAATTCCCTCTGCCACCGTCTTTGCTTCGGAGATTTGCTGTAAGGGCATTGTGTATATCTCAAAGATCAAGTAACTACACTTCATCATTCATCTTTCAAAGATTGTGAATCCCTGTGAAGCACCATGTCTATTCCAAAGGATGGAGAGCCCAGTGTTGCATTTGAAAATTCTTAAATTGTTCCGTCTCAGGGAAGCTCAATTCCCTCAAACTCTTAGAATGTTTTAATCTATTATTTTGTTAGGATCCAAGCATCACCATTTCTTGTCCCACGAGACCCCATATCTTTTAGGCAAATTGGCTTAACCAATGTCTTGCCATCCACTTCCGGAACACCTCTAAATACCTCTGAAGGTGTCACCCGCAAGGCAGCCAAACCTGAAGTTGTGTGTGATCAGTATAGATGTTAAATTAGAAGCTATTGGAGTGGATGAGGGAGACCTGTATAATGTATAGGTTAAAGAGGCATGGACAGAGCTCAGAGTCCTGTAGAACACCAAAGAAGGCAGAAAAGGTAACTCAGTTGAAGGGGCCTAGTGCAACTCTCAAAGTACTGTCTGAAAGAAAAGAGGTAAAGAAATTCCACCCCACATTGCTTGACTGTCAGTATTCAATAACTGGCAGCGTCAAATACCACTGATAGGTCTAACAGGGTCATGGTCTTGACACTTTCTGTGTTAATGGCCAAGTGGAGATCGTTTAAGGCTGCAGCTAATACGGCTTCCATTCTGTGACCAAGATGAAAACTGGCATGGGCGTCATCCAGCACTTGGCTGGTTTCTAGAAAAGTGGTGTGACAAAAATGTGATCAAACAGTTGGAAGAGATGGACCCAAATGGGCCAACAAGAGATCAATCAGATTTACAGTTCTGAATGAAGTAAACTAAAGATGACAAGGTAAGGAGTTTAAATTCATTCTGTAGAGAGTCCCTACCTGCATCATCAATACCCAACACTTACTACCAGAATTTCAATTTCACCCACAATCATCTTTCAATTTTATTTATTCATGTAGGGGTTTTTTTGCACACAAACGCCAAACCATTTCTTAAGTGCTAAAAGGGAGAGTACAAGAGATTGTAAAAGAGTGCTGAATAGCAAAGGTTGATTGATACAACTTTTTTTGCATTACTAGGAGGATAATGAAGCATTAGTGGGGTGATGGGTAGAAAAGAGGTGCCCTCTAAGGATGTTTTGAACACTCTGGATCGCAGGAGCAGAGACTGGTCTTAAGTGCCTGAGGATTTCAAAAGATATAAGGAGAGCAGAGTTCCCACTATTACTGGTGGATGAAATGGATAGGTGGGGGTTTAGAGGTCTGCGGAATTTGAGTATGTTGCCTTTGAACCTGAGAGGCAGAGCTAGGGAGTTTGAGTATATACCCTTGTCTATACCTCTGTGTGCACATTAACAAGAGAATTATCTAGAAGATCTGATAGAGACATCTCGCCTCAGCTTTCTTATCTTTGAATTTCCCAGGCGTTAGGCTGGGTCCGGAAGACTTTTCCCGAGCAGAACCCTTGTATGCTGATAGGTGGCATCTGTAGGCTCTGTGTAACACCATTGGCATCGTACGTGCCGGAAGTAACATCTATTTCACCTATATAGGCGCCAACTCGGTGCACTGACGTCAGTTCTTTTCTTTCCGCATCACCTTGTGCACATCCATGAAGAGCTATCCTCTATCACTTTTTGACAGGCTTTTTTTGACGTTTTGTAGACGATTTTTGGTGGGTAGGTTTTTCAAACATGTCGAAGAAGACTTCTGAATTCAAACCTTGCAGCACCTGCCATCGCACCATCAGTGATGGATCCACACTGAATTTGTCTCTGGTGCCTCGAGCGCGATCACAACTCAAAGCCATGCTCCGACTGCTGGGCCATGGCTCCGAAAGCTTTGAGAGAGCAGTCCCTAAAGCTGCTTGCAGCCCGGTGCATGGTACCACGCTGTTCGCCCCGGAGGTCTCGTTCTCGGTCCCGGTCATGAGGAAGGTCTGGGCACCGCTCTAGGGGTCCTAAGTCCTCATCCTCCCACTCAAATCGTTGGGTCGGTCAGGTAAGAGGCAAAAGAAACACAAAAATCAATAAACATCACCTCCTTGTGTTTGCTTTTTTTGCCCTAAGTTGGCAGGGTAGGCCCAGACGTGGGTCCCTTGCTCACTTTGCCACTGGATTCGAGCTAGCCTGGCTGATGATGGCTGTAAGCCCGGAACCGGTCCAAGGATGCTTGCTTCCGGTCCAGGGAAGACGTGGCTTGGCGGTTCGGGCTGGACTGTTCCCATGAGGCACAGGGTCAAGATTGATTTGCATATAGCGGGTCTGAACTGGGGTGGCGAAGTGAGCTAAAGAACGATGATGGATTCAACCCAGATCTGTGACTTTGGGTGAGTGTCTGAAAAGTTTCAGTGCTCCATCCATCATCTCCTTGTGTTTGCGTCCTTCCCCGGCATCGGCCCCCACGCCGAGATTCCCGCCACCGCCAGCACAGCCCCATTCTTATTTCCGATGACCCAGAACTGGATCTGTCCCTACCGACACCGATTCCTGTGCCAACTGCACCCATGGGTCCAAGGTCGGTGTCAGCCTTATTTTGAAGGGCTAGGAATCGAGAAAGATTGAGAGGGGTCATTGGACCCTTCACAAGAACAGCCTGAGTACGAAATGGACTGGTATGAGGAATTGGGTGAGGCAAGTGGCAGTGGCGGCTGGTCCATAGGGGCGCCACACAAAATAAACTGCTCACTGTCTGCAGTACGGGCAACGGAATGTAAGCAGACAAATTGACAGCTTTCAATTTGTCTGTTTACATTTCCCGGGCCGGGCGGGTGAAAGTGCGCATGTCAACGCACAGCGCATGTAGGGGAGATGGAGGGAGACTGGGGAGAGCACTTAGAGCAGAAGTCCAGAAGATGGTGGTCTGACTGCGCATGTGAGTGAGGAGCGGTGCTCCTCACTCACATTCACAAACCATTAGGTATGCTGCGCATGCCTAGTGTAGCGTGCAGGCCTCTGAATAGGATCCTGCTCGGGCGGTGACGCGTTTTTCGCAAAGTCGCCCCATGCCCTATCAAATGCCAGGGTACAAAGTAAGTAAGTAAACAAGGGTCAGCCGACTCCCGTCGCATCCAGTCTCCTGATTTGGCAGTTTAGTATGCAAAAGAAAAGAGCGGGGAGAAGTTAGTTCCACCGCGTCGCAGAGGAGACGCGCGGGACCGGAGGAGAATGGAAATGCCTGGTAAATTAATTTTTTTATTGTATTCATTAAATTAAGGGAGGTCTACTGGCTAGAAATTGCTGCCACTCAGTCTACTCTAAAGCCCTCATTAGTAGGGAACTCCATTAGTAATACCGCACCCGGGAGTAACAATACCACGAAGATGGGTGTTTCCACGTTGCAAGATACTGGGCCACTATTATGTGCTCGGAAATAACTTCATGAAACTCACCTTCCGCACCAATTGCAGCAGGGATTCCCGCCATGCTGATCGGGTTTCTACATTTACATTTCACCAGACAAACCACAGTTGTGATTTAACGCACATTTTGTAATTCCTATTTAGGCAGAGACTTTTGTTCATGCCCGCATCCGAATTAGAACGGAAAATAGAATATGGGATACTGAAAGAAGTTACTAGAACACGATCTTTAATTAAAAAAGCGCTTTGCTTTCTCAGTTGAAGGTATTTTCTCATATGGTTTGATTTTTAGTTTTTGGTTTGAAATGCCGTCTCACTCGCTTAAGCCGCTGGCTTGTAACACGTGGGTATATTAGTGGCCAAGCTTTGCTCACTAGTAGCAAGATCTTGCACGTCGAAGGCTTTCCGTACAAAAGACATGTTTTATTATAACTCGTAAACGAGCCAAGGTGAAGGAGAGTGGTGTCGTGACATGATGGAAGCATATCGTAATTCCAGTGGACCTTTGCGGCATTCGTTTTTGGGGCGAGAGTACAAAACCCCAAGTAATTATTGAATGTAATGCAGTGGGTGGCTTAATTGAAAAATCTTCTCTAGTGTGGAGAAGTGTAGCTCAATGATTAGAGCGGCAGACCCTGATGTAGAGGTTTAGCCCGGGACCAGGGTTCAATTCCCCGCCTCGGCGGGTCTTGGGCTCAAAAATTCCACGGACCTGATAATTCTCGCCTCAGTGCCTATTCCAATCATGGAGTCCCACTCTGCAACTCTGGGCAATAGCTTGCTTAATCTCCACAACGGCCCCCAAAACGCAAAAGGATGCCTGGCCTCCACCTTGGGGGTGCCCAGAAGTGGACGCCTCACAGGGAAAGCCAGGATGGGTTCCACAGCGGTATTCGTACAAGCGCCTTGAGACCCTTGCGGGTGAGTAGTGCGCTATACAAGTATCAATTTACATATCAATTTACATTTGCGTGTTTTTAAAGCATGCTAACAAGTACACAAAGGAGCCAATAGAAAAGGGTAGAGTTGCGAGAATATCCAGCTGGATGAACCTAAAATGTAACACTCAGCAAGACAGTTACCCTGTCGTGTAGTACAACTAACTACCCCCGGCCCCCCCTAACCCCCAATATGCACGGCCAGTCTTCAAAAACCGACTGCAGCATTTCTACGGTCATTAAATAATAAAGCTTTGGCACACCCCTCTGCCAACTGATGTCCACATTACCAATAGAACAGCAAAACACACTTCTAGTGCGGGCAGCAGCACGAAGCCGATATTGTGAGCGTGGAACGTTAGTGTACACACGATGCTCCTAATTTGCCAAATTCAGGTGCACACAATCGCAAGTGCATGTTTTAAAGGAAGTCTTAGGGAACTGTACCAGCTTGTAAGCGCTAAGATGCGATTCAGTCTAGGAAGCAGAGCTACATAAACAGCCATTCACTACCTCCCTGCAGCACAATGCGCTATGCAAGCAGACAGTGCCGGTGACGAGAGGGTTAGGACACGGGCAATCTTGAATCCAAGGAGGGAGGTGGATGTGAGAGTTGTCAGTGCATTTATGTGACAGGCACTTAAGTGCAGAGCAATGCGGTTCTGCTCCGGGGCTTTAAACAAGGGCGGGCAGGACAGTGACAGCTGCAGAGGAATCCAGGAAGGGTTGGGTGTGGGGTTTTGAGCAAAAAACCAAAGGCGGACGCTGCTCACCGGCACCACAGACCTGAAACCATCCACTCAAGCCTCACAATTGTACGTGGCCACACATTGCAGTTCACCCCGCTGCAAGTCGCTGGCCACTGCCTAGCAGGCTAACGTGGGTAAAAGCACCGCAGTATGAGAAGCCACCACGGGGCACCACAAGCCCTCCCACCCATGTAGCTACCATTACTTATTTATAAGAAATCATTGTTGTTACTCATTTATCTTAAACAGCTAACACCCAGTGATAAAGCCAATCATAATGACAGGCTTTAGGCGTATGTCAGTTGCTGTGTCATTTATCTGGATAAAATTACATTTCGGAGAGAAACCAAAATACTGGTCTGATGGCACACTATGCGAGTCACAGATATGTATTGGGCATGTTACTTTATAGGGAGTACCCACTTTTTTCATCTCACTTAAAGACCTGTCTGCACATATTTCTATATGACTGGTTGTATCTTTGGGTTGCAGCTGTGGGTGCTTCCCAAAGTCTGGTTAGAGCATATTTTTCCAAAGTTAATGCTGCATGCAGTGCAAGACACTGGGCAAGTATACATTTTAAAGGGCTAAAGTTGTCATGCAGAACAATTTACATATTACAGTAACTGTTGAACAAATTTAATGCAAGAAGATACAGGGCAGTTTTAATGTGTTTAATATTTCAAGACTATACGTTCCCACTGCTTAATAAGCCTTGCGTTATCGCTGCATTCAGTTGCTTTAAAATGCACCATTTGCCAATCTTTTTTAAATTTCTTTCTCAGGAGAGGAACCCTCCCTAGACCCCAGGTTTGTCCATTGAACTTGTTCACATCACTAACAGACCCCCCAGGATATAGCGGCATGGATTAGCAAATTTAGCGGCACAAATATGGAAATTTAGCGGCACAAATATGGGAATTTAGCGGCACTTTAGCGGCGTTTTATTTGGCAGTTTATCCTACAACAAACACAGATCTCTTTGTTTTTTGAGTTATTTAACACCATGAAGCTATGTATATTTGGTTTATTTACAATGTAGAGACTTTGTTTGTCTTCAAGACTACAAATAGGACATAAACCTGTTACTGAATAAATGCCCAGGGTACCTGTATGCTTGTCGTGTTAATCTTGCAGTTCTTCTGAGCAGTCCAAATGTAGCCCAATATTGTGCTGCTGATTATAATGCAGGAACAATAATGCCCGGATGGATTGCTCTGAGAGGGACCGTCGTCTGGCTGACAAAATAATTTTGTAGATGCTGTTGCTCCTTTCAGCATCTGCAGAACTGGTCACACAGTCCTTGTACACAGCTGCAAGCTGTGAAAGGACTGGAATGCGGTCAGCCATCCCACACCAAAAAAGGTCAGTGTCAATCACCCCAGCAACAGATGCCTGTACTGCTTCTGGGCCTACATGTTCAAAGTAGAGGCAAAGCTCCTGATCGGGGACTTCGCTGAAACCAGGGATGGCAGAATATGCACTCTTGTCCTTAGGCAGGATGCAGAGTCGTGCAGGATTGAAAAGGCGCACTTGCTTCAAGAACCCAATGCCCGGTTGGGCCTCCCCCATGTATTTGCCCGCCTTTTCCAGAGAATTTTCAAAAGCTTCATTGAGCTGGGCTGTTATCTTTTTTTTCTGTGTCAGAGTTAATTTAGCCCCTGCAGTCGTCTGCAGAAATGGTTGTAGTGACTCCAAAGTGAGGACTGAATTGTTTGTTAGGTCTATGTGAAGGTCCTCCAAATAATCATACACCTTCATTGTCACTGGTGTCTGACTCTGGAATAAGTCCATCAAATGCAAAATGTTTTGGCATTTTTCGGCCACAATGTCCAATTGCACTTTTATGCAGTTTCTTTCGTCGCTGTTCAAAATCCTTTGCAGATTTTCAAGGGAATCTGGGGGGGACTTGCTGAGTTGCATCTCAGACTCAACAAACCCAGCATAGGCCTCAAAATGCTTGCAATGGTACTGGACAGCAGCAAACCAAGAATTCCACCGGATACTGCAAGGATCAGGCGCCATCCGTGGTTTCATCCCATGGTTCTCAGCAAGATGGTGCAGGTACCTTCTCTTTCTGCTCCCGGCCATGTAAAAGATGCGCGAGAAGTACAGGAGGAAAGCATTTAGCTCCACAAAAGGCTTCCTAAATGACTCTCCAATAAGGTTCATTATGTGTGCCAAGCAGGTGATATGTATGGAGTTTGTGTACAGATTTCTCAAAACAGTGTTGTATGCCTTGAGCATGTATGCCGCATTGTCAGTGTTAAAGGAAATAACGTCCTGAAAGGCTATGTTGTACTCTGTGAGCACCTTCACAACTGCTTGCGCTACAGTCCCATGGTTGCACTGTGAGAGGAACACTGTGTCTGCTAGGTGGGTGTGGATCTTACGGCCACCCTGCGCAGAGACCACTGCAAATAACACATTCAATACACACCGCCCTTCAACATCAGGTGTTTCATCAAATATAACACTGATCTTCTGATCTTGCAAGTGTTCTTTCAGCTCGTTCTTGGCTACTATATATCTCTCTGGGAGATACCGCTCTTGAAGCTGATGACTTCCAGGTATTGCTCCACCATTTCGCACTCGCTCATGGAGAAACTTGCGCAGCACAGGGTGGTCGGTTTTGCTCAGCGGAATGTTCAGCGCTGTCAGACATTGACCCACTCACCTATAATTTCCTGGTTTGAGGCACCGGCAGCTGTACTCTTTGTGAAAAGTGCGTTGACAGTCATCTGACGGGCACGTTTAGGCGAAGAGTGAGGGTCTGGATCATCTGAACAGCGCTTCAAGTGTTTTTGGGACTTCACATGCATATCAACAGTGTGTTTCCGGATGTGATCCACCGCCACATTGCACACACTGCAAAACAGCACACCACCATCCGCATGCATCACAGCGCTGTACTCTTTGGCCCGATCTGCTGCAGTTATATGGGTGGGTAGATGTGATCGGTGCTTCACAGTCTTCAAAGGCTGCATAAACAAGGTCAAGGTCGGGGGGCGCTAGAGGGCGCACAGCGGAATGGCTGCCTCCTGAGACAGCTCCGCCGGACGGGGAACGCAAATGGCGCAAAAAGCATGACAGAGGGAGCGCCGCGGCCAGAAACACATCGCAGCAATGATCGGAAGCTGCCCTTCACAGAAGGGGGTTGAGAGGGTCGAACGAGAGCCCCGCTTTCCCTGAAAAAACGAACTCTGAAGCATCCGGGCGTACGAGGCTAACGGCTCCCAAGATGGCGGCGCCCACCGACACGAAGACGCGCTCTGTGTGACATCGGCATTGCCGATAAGGAAGGACGCCGGTGAGGGACGCGATCGCCGCCCGGACACTACAAGCTCACTCCTGACACGTTGCGGGAGCCCCGGGGGCACAGGCACGGACTGCGGTGCGGGGAGGGGGCTCCGTGAGAGCCTCCATGCTGGCCGCCTGCCCGATTGACCGCCGAGGAGGCGAGAGCTCGGCTACGGTGTGACCGCATCGGCGGAGATACATAACGCTGTGCTGCGGCGGGGGCTGCGAGAGCGGAGAGGTGAGGAGACTGCTGAGGCCCCCGTTGCGGGACCGAGGAGCGCCTCGCCGGCCCATAGGGAGGACATCTGCTGCAGGCTGGCCTCGTGAGCATGGTGGACCCGGGCGGTGGAGAGACCCACGTGCACTGCGCCCAAGACCGGCACATATAGAGCCCAGCGGATGGCGGTGAGCGTGTGAGACTGCTGGCTGAACGGAGATAGCTGGGCCACGTACTGACCGCAACTGCGCTGCAAAGCGCCGCTGGGGCCCATGCGGGACGAATGGCTGGAATGAGGAGCTAAACAACGGAACCATTGCAGAGTGCTGTGAGCCTGCCGTTTTGCTGTGACACCCTCGGACTCCGTCTGCGGAGTGCCCGGTAGGTGATTTTGGTCGGCGGGGACCGGGGGGCCCAGCGGCGCACTTGGACACTATGGGAAAGCCGGAGAAGACACAAACGAAGCTCCCCTTTGAAACCAAGCGCCAGACCAAAGGCGCCACTCTACCACCAGACGAAGCAACGGGGGCTGACGACGCAACGCCACAGGGCATGGCGGAGGCGCTGAGGGCCATCCAGCAGAGCTTACAGGACGTACATGGTAAGCTTGATACCATCACACTGCGTGTCGACAACATGGCGGCGAAGCTGGATGCGCACGGAGAGCGGCTAACGGAGGCAGAGACCCGAATCGGGGCACTGGAGGACGCATCCCAAACCACCACTCAAAAATACACCGAGGCTGAGAAGCTGCTGGAGGCGATGAGGCAAAAGACGGAGGATTTAGAAGCGCGCTCAAGACGCAATAATGTGAGAATCACGGGGGTTCCGGAATCTACCAACACGGGCCGGATGGAAACGTATGTTGAGGAGCTGATTAAGGACGTTGTGGGCGCGGAGCACTTATCCCCAATGTTCCTCATTGAGCGAGCGCACAGGTCGCTGGCTCCAAGACCAAAGCCTGGGGCACCCCCGCGGCCCATAGTCGCCAGAGTCCTCAACTACAGGGACCGTGATGTTGTCCTTCGAATAGCGCGCGAGAAGCAGCAGATCACGCACCAAGGAAACAAACTGGCATTCTACCCGGACTTCACCCTCACAGTCCAACAAGCGCGGAAAGAGTTCAATCCGGTAAAGAAAAAGCTTCGTGACATGGGGGTTGACTACGCCATGCTCTACCCTGCCCGGTTGCGGATAACGCACGACGGACGTGCGGTACTGTGCCACTCGCCCCGAGAGGCGTCTGAACTTATCAAAAAAATCGGAGCTAAGCGCAAAGAGAGACGGAGAGTTGAGGAAGCCACGGACGCTGACTAAAGCATTGTGCACAAGGACCACTGGGGACCGGCGCAGCTGCTCTACACCACGTGCTGAACACGCGGCCTCGGCGGGGTGAATAACGGAGGGCGACAGGGCAGACGAGGAGACTTCCACCATGGCACAGACTGCGAGTGCATTTGCTGTGAATGACCACGCCTGGGCCTCTGAAGGGCTGGATGCCGGTAAAACTGCTACTATACAAGTCGGGGTTGTGCTGCAGGAGCGCCTGATCATGGAAGTTCGGGGGTGGGATTCCCCTATCGGACAGAGACCGCACACAGTTGGAAACAGCCGCTCCCTGAGGGGAAGGCATTCGTTATGTCTGGGATGGCAGACGAACCACCCAGATGAACAGCGTGAGAAACGAGCCCTGACTGCCAGGACTATACCATAGGTATGTAGGTCAAGTGCGGGTGGAGGGAGGAGCGGATGGCTGGGAAAAAGACTCTCTGCTAGCAGGACAGTAATGCTACAAGTGGGACGCTGTGAACATTGCTGAGACTGCGACGGACCCTGGAGAGGGTCGATGTGATGCTTACATAGATGTGGGACCCTTGGGGTCCTGAACAGGGATTTGTCCCCGTCCACATCCATTAAGTTGGATGGAGAGGTGTGTTCTAGGCGGTCCCCCAAAGAGGGAGATCCCCGAATCCAGTTACCTTAATGTTTGACATTAGTTATGGGGTATGTCTTTGGCATAGTTGGGGTGCTGAAGTGGGTGGGGGGAAGCGGGATACAGTTGGGAAGTTGCAATGTTGGTCACTGTGCATGAGACGCATCGCTGAATTCCGAGTAAATTTGCTCAGGCAACAGAGGGTCCATACCCACTGCGACAGTTATAGGGACGCGCCCGCTAGGTGTAAGGATGATTGCTGTATGCCTGCTACTGCTAGGAGATGGCTGATAGCGAAGTAGGTGCGAGATTGCTTCGATTAATCACATGGAATGTCCGAGGGCTTGGTAACCCCAAGAAAATCAGGCAAACACTGGCATACCTGGACAGACAGCGCGTAGATATTGCACTCATACAGGAGACACACTGCGCGCCGTCACGTCGAGTTAATGTGGGCCGTAGGTGGGCTGAGTCCGTACACTATTCCTCTTACTCCTCCTATGCACGGGGGGTGATGGTATTGATAAAAAAAGGACTGAAATATACCATTGAGTCGGTCGAGAAGGATGACATGGGACGGTTTGTTATTCTGACTGGTCTCCTGCGGAGACAGAGACTGGCTGTGGTGAATGTCTACGGGCCTAACGTGGACGATCCGCAGTTCTACCAATCGCTGTGGAGCAAACTGCGCGACCTCCAGGCTCCCCATGTGGTGTGGGGTGGAGACTTTAATATAGCGCTCTGCGAGGACTTTGACCGCTCTGGGGCGACAACAGAGCCACATAGGCATGCCCTCCATGTCCTAAAGGACATAATGGTTGATAAGGCGCTTACTGATATCTGGAGGCATAGACATCCGGATGACCTAGAAGCCACTCATGTGACTACGTCGCGCGGTAGTTGGTCCCGTATAGACTACTGGCTGGTCTCGGGCGACGTTGCACGATGGACAAGGGAGGTTCGTCACCTGCCTAGAACGCTATCCGATCATAGCCCGGTGCTCCTCGCCTTGGAGCTCCCGGACTACACGCCACCTCCGTTCAGTTGGAGATTCAATGCTAAAGCACTCATAGACCCCCTGTACACTGATACCATCGGGCAGGCGATACAGGAATACTTTGACAATAACGCGCCTACAGCGACCGACCCGGGAGTGCTCTGGGAGGCCTGCAAGGCTACTATACGCGGCGTCTGCATAAGCACCAATGCAGGCATACTTAAAGACATCCGACGGCAAATCGGAGTCAAAGAGGATAAACTCCGAGTCCTAGAACGTGACTACGAACGCACACAAAATGCTCGGCTACTGGGGGACATTCGGACTACACTGTCCGAATTTCAGAGCCTCGCGGATGACGAAATTAAATATACCATGAAACGACAGATAGCAAGGGCCTATGGGGAGGGCGGCAGACCAGGAGGGCGACTGGCGGCTAAAATATGTGAGGGACGTGCGCCGCAGAACATACAGGTAATCCGTGGACGGTGGGGGGAACGACATTATGGCGAGCAAGAAATACTGGGGGAATTTATGGATGCATACGGAGAGCTGTATGCCTCCAGGCCTACGGCCGCTGAGGCTGAAATCGGGGAATACCTCGAAGACGTGGCGATAGCGTGGCTATCGGACACACATCGCGAATATCTATCCCAACCTATCACAGTGGAGGAGGTCACAGAAATAATTAAGTCACTGCCGAATGGTAAGGCTCCGGGCCCCGATGGCTTTACATGCGAATTTTATAAGGCGTTTGTTGACCAGCTGGCCCCCCGTCTAGTGGGAATGTATGGAAACGCACATGAGCAACAACGACTGCCGCCCACACTGCGGGAAGCAATATTACTGGCCCTCCTCAAGCCACAGAAAGATCCGGAGCTCTGTGACTCCTATAGACCACTGTCCCTCATAAACGTGGATAACAAGATCTTAGCTAAATTGCTTGCTGCACGTCTGAACCCGCTGATGCCCAGACTGATCCTGCCTGACCAGTCTGGATTCATACCAGAACGCTCCACTGCTCACAATACGCGGACACTATTTGCGCTTGCGCATTACTTAACACCTGAGACGAAGGCGGCGGCGGTCTTCCTAGACGCAGCCAAGGCCTTTGATTCTCTAGAATGGAAATATATGACTAAGGTGTTGCGGAGGATGGGATTCCCGCTTGCGTTCCTTCAATGGATCCACTTGCTATATGATGCACCTGTGGCGAGGATTAGGGTGAATAACTATATTTCAGACGCCATTGCTATACGGAGAGGGACGAGACAGGGATGCCCGCTGTCCCCTCTTTTGTTTGCTATCGCACTGGAGCCGCTCGCTTGCAAGATAAGACAGGGACATCATTATTCGGCCCTGCAGTTTCCGCAACGACCACTGCACATCTCCCTGTACGCAGATGATATGCTACTCTACGTAAGGGACCCACAGACCAATCTGAATCCACTTTTGAGGGAATACATAAAATTTGCACGTAAATCTGGGGTCACCATAAATTGGGCCAAATCCCTGATTATTCCCTTGACTGATACCACACACCCGCACCCCATAGATTATCCATTGGAGTGGAAAACGGACCCAATAAAATATTTGGGGGTATGGTTCCACAGGGACCCGGAAATTGTTATCAGGTCTAACTACGGGACGGCGATTGACACACTGGAGGAGAGGGTGGGAAGATGGATTCAGCTGCCTTTATCGCTGGCTGACCGTATTGCTATCGTCAAGATGGTACTCCTGCCGAAGTTACTTTACCTGTTCACTAACATCCCTATACACCCCCCAATGGAGGTGTTCCGCAGGATTACCTCGTTGGTCCTCCGGCTTGTTTGGGCGGGAAAGACGGCCAGGGTGGAGATGCGGACACTCACGTTACCGTACAGTCAAGGAGGGTTAGGGGTCCCGGACTTCTATCATTATTACCTCTGTGCGCAGGCGCAGTACGCACACTACTGGTACCACAGGATCCCATTTCTCACCCACACTGCGATAGAAGAGGGGGATGCGCTGCCTGTCCCACTCGAGGCGATTATCACCCATCGTAGGCCGCCACTGCATACGCAAGACATAAACACCATTGACACAACGAACAAAGCATGGCATACCATGGGCAGACTGGCCAATAAACTGCCGCTGTATGCCCCGGCGCTCAGGCTCCAATGGCATCCGGCTATATCGGTAACGCAAGAAAGAGTGGGATTGGATCTGCTGCGGCAGGTAGGCATTGACACAGTAGGAGATCTGTACGATAACGGGACTTTTAAAACACTTGAACATCTCACATTCATTAGTAACATGTCTACGCTATTTCGCTTCAATTATTACCGGCTGCAAAGAGCCGTGAAGGAACTGTATCCAGATTACCCGTTGGAACCGAAAGAGCTGACTGCGTTGCAATGGCTGATCACCACACCAGCTAAACGACACCTGGTGTCTACACTCTATACAAAACTACAGGGGGACATAGCGGGGAACACGCACACCTCAATGGAGAAATGGAAGAGCTGTCTAGATGCACAGCTAACAGAGGAAGAGTGGGTGGTTGCCTGCACCCTGACGGGAATGCTGACACCCAATGGTAATCTCCGCATACTACATTTCAAATACCTGCACCAAACATACTACACACCGGCTCGGCTACACCGTTATGGGCTGCGTGGGGATGCTAGATGCGAGCGATGTGGGGCTGATGGTGCAGATTTTATACATCTGGCGTGGTCGTGTGAGGAGGTGGGGAGATACTGGGAGCAGGTGACGAGACTGCTGGGGGCCATGGTGGGAAGTGAGGTGCGCTGCGATGCTAAGACCTGTTTGCTAGGGTTGCTGCCCGAGATACGGGCCCTAAAGCGCAGATTTTGCATGATTGCATTACTAATGGCCAAAAGAAGGGTATCGCTCTGTTGGTATGGAAAGAAGGTCCCAAAACTGAAAGACTGGCTCACGGACCTAACGTACTGTAGGGATACCCTGAGGACCTACGAAGAGGAGCTCCCTGCTGGATCAACACCCAGAGACTACTGGGTATACTTAACTCAATATCTGCAAAGTGTTTCCGTAGAATCACCAAGCGATTAACATGTGAGTGTAAGGGTGGTGGGGGTGGAGGACCTCTGGTTAAGACACAAGCCAATGATTCGGATGAAGGATGCTGTTGTGCTGTGACCGAAATGTTTTGGTTATTGTTCGATTGTAAACAATTACAAATGCCAATAAAAAAAAAAAAAAAAAAAAAAACAAGGTCAAGGTCAAAGCTTTATTTCGATAAAAAGTCATTATCATAAAAGCAGCTCAGTGTATAAAAAGTTACAGTTAAGAACAACAGTAATAAATTTAAAAAGATTTTATATCTCTGTTCCAACATTTAGGAAGGGCAATAGTTTCAAAAAATGTTTGTTCAGTTAAACTAGCCAACTAGTTGGTTAAATTTTAGAGGTTAAACAATTATGGCAGCATTTTCAGTTTAAGAAATTTTTCTAACAAAGAATTAAACAGATTGTTTTAGCTTTTTGGCTCGGATAGCCCAAGCCCAGGATAGAAACTTGGCTAGGGCGCAAGCATAGGGTACGCTACTGTCCGAAATAAGTATCCTGATTGCCACATCATGACTCCTAGTCCCCAGCTGACGGCATAGGTTTTTGAGCCAGACTCTCATTGGAGTAGCATATTCGCCGCACACAAACATAAAATGTGCTAATGTTTCCGGTTTAACAAGACACGATGGGCATAGCTCAGACATTTCCATACAGGATTTCCATCTTTTAGTAAAGGTATTAAGTGGTAAGGTTCCCATTCTAAATCTAAAATACAAGGCCCTATCAAAGGGTTTTCCAATTACATCCAGGTACAGTTTCCGCCTGGGGCAGTCTTTGAACCTCAGAAAGTCCTCTGTTAGCCTGCCCAGGGAGGTGCTAGAGTTTCTTTGAGAACAAATCCAGTCCCAATAAAGCTTTTTAAGTGTTTGCTTTGGGGGTGAAGTTCTACTTAGCCATGATTCAAGTTTACCCAACTTAATTAATAAGTTTTTCATGTCTTTTAGCCATTTGATTTTATACCAGCTTGGTGATGACATGATTTCCTTGAGGCCTCTGGCATATCCGCTTAGTTCTTCTACCCGCCAAATACGGGCCCATAATCATAAAGGGCGAAATTTCGCGATTTCGCCAATCTGGGTACAGCCAAGGTCCATGAATAAAGGAAGTGTCGGGGTGCCTTGTGGAAGGGACATTATTTCTCTGCAGAATTTGTTCTCAGATCTCTGCAGAGCGTCAGTGGACGAAAAGCCCCAGAGTTCCGCCCCATAAAGGGCAGAGCTAACTCCTTTAGCTGTGTAAATCTCAAGGACTGTTCCTATAGGCCTTGTTGTACTGGAACGTTGCTCTCTTAATAGGGCACCTGTAATCCTTTTGTGGCTCAACAGCATTTTATCTAGGTGTGGCGTCCAGTCCATTTTATCCGAAAGGCGTATCCCAAGGTAATCAAAGACCTTTACCCTTTCCAGAAGCTCAGCGTTTAGGGTGGGGGAACGCATATGTTGTTTCGGTGGATTGAGGACAAGGTACTTAGTTTTGTTAGTATTTATTACCAGACCTCGTTTGGTACAAAATGATTGGAAATTGTCCAAAAGTCTCTGGAGTCCCATTGGGGTTTTGGAGATTAAAAGCGTATCATCTGCGAAGAGGAGGGTCGGTATGCGTTCGCCAGCCAGGGATGGCTCGTCAGATGGATGTTTGAGGAGATGCTCAACCACCCCATTGATGTAGAGAGAGAAAAGGGTGGGAGCCAGAACACATCCCTGGCGGACTCCCCTCTCGACCGGAATACTGCCCGTTTTCTCCCCTCCAGGGCCCCACCTGACCTGGGCAAAGCTGTCCTGGTGTAGTCTGACTAATAGGGATAGTAGATAATGTGGCAGCCCCATGTCAGCAAGTACTTTCCATAATAGGTCCCTAGGTACGAGGTCAAAGGTAGTCTTTAAATCGATAAACGCGAGATAAAGACTGCCCTTGCCTATAACCACAACCTTCCAATATACCATCATGAGCCTGAATGCCTGCTCAATCGTTCCAGTACCCACTCTAAAACCTGCCTGGAAGTCGGAAAGGATTTTATTTTCTTCTACCCAATTTAGGATTCTAAGTAACAGGACTTTGCCGACAACTTTTTGGCTGGTATCTAACAAGCTGATTGGCCTATAGTTAGATGGGTCATCCCTCGAACCTTTCTTATGGATGGGGACCACCTCCGCCCCTTTCCACGATGAGGGAATAGGGGCACCCCTACAGATGGCAACAAGAAGGGAGTGGATCAATTTGCCTCATTTGGTGCTATCGGATTTTAGCAGGTCCCCGGGAATCCCATCAGGTCCGGCCGCTTTTTGTGGAATGATAGAGCTTATTGCGTATTCCACTTCCTTTAGCGTGAAATCAAAGTCAGTGGGGCAGAGTGCATAGTTTGTGGTAGGCAGGGATATAGCAGACCCTCTCCCGTTGGAGCCATCATGGCAGGAGTAGAGTTTGGAGAAGTGGTCCTCCCACACCTGGCTTGAGATGTTGCAGGTTAGCAGATCACTGTCTGGTCTGTTACGTGCCCTTATAGTGTCCCAAAATATTTAGAGTCTTTTTTCAGGCTGGCTTCTTTAAGGGTTAACCAGTAGGCATCTTCCCACTCCCTTTTGGCCAACCACAAGACCTTTTTATATTCCCTTCTAGCTATTTGAATTGATAAGGGGGACTTCCCTTTAACTGCCTCAATTAGACATGTCTTGGCCTTTCTGCATGATGCAGAATACCAGTCGTGTCTGCCTTTGGGTTTGGTTAGAGGTTTGGTTTTCCCTATAATCCCTTTTACCCAGAAAAGGTCCCCTATAGTTTTTATGGCTACTTCGTAGATAGTTGTTACCTTATCTGCTGCCATAATTAAATCTATGGAGCTGATTACATCTTGTGTGCCATTAATCACCTCTTCAATAGTGGACAATTTATTAGTATTACACAAGATCTTATTCCACTTAAGGCGTCTTCCACAAGAGGAGACAGTAATCTCCTGTGGACAGCTCGGTGGTGCTAGCGGCGCTCCGGTAGACCAAGAATTCATTAGGGTTAGGGAAAGTGAGTTATGATCACTCTCTATGGTAGGAATAACAACCATATCGATGACCGAACTCCAGAGCCCCCGGTCCAGCAGAATATAGTCTATCCTTGTGGAGTGACCAACTCTGTTGAACGTTGGGGCACCCATCTGATCAGAACGTGTGCGGCCATTGGCTGCTCTTAATCCAAACTCTAATGTAAGTGCGTTAAGATGTATTGCACTGCGAGTTCAGCGCTTAATGGGTGGGATAGAGAGGATGGGAATACCCCACCTACTGTCCTCTTCTCCTAAATCGGGTATTCCTTCTAGGGGGAGTGGCTCATATGTGCAGTTGAAATCTCCTGCTATTATGATATGGCCAGGTTCGTTATGGTCCCCTAATTGGGCCTCAAGTTCCGCTACTGTTGGTGAGATGCACCCATTTTTGGAGCCTCTAACGTAGACATCGTAGAGATCTACAAGTAGTCCCCCACGTTGGCCCGATAGAGAGATACCAAGGATGTCTGGGTTTCCTGCCTTTTTTATGGTTATCCGACAGTTGAGCGAAATGCTTACCCAGATGATAAGCCCCCCTGATGGCCGCCCCTTCCCTGCCTTAGGTTTTACAGCTGGTGTATAAAATGTGACAAACCCGACACGGTGCAGTGGCTCAGTGATCCAGGTCTCTTGGAATACACAAATCTTGTGGGCGTCAATCAGGACGTTCCACTCCGGGAGGCCTAATTTCCTAGAGATCCCCGCAAGGTTCCAACTAAGAATTTTTATCTCGCCATGTGTTGGATCACCGTCGGGGATGGTAATAATTTTAGAATTTGGTGGGTCTACACTGTCCCTAGTAAATATGTGGGCAAGTGGTATTAGGGGTGCCTCTGTTGGGAATTCGGAACATATAGGGAGAGATGTGGCTGGCGGAACATCCTCCATATCGTTATCGGTGATAGTGAGATTTATATCTGGACCTTCCATGAAGTTGAGTCAGTCTACCTCATCTAGCACACAGTATCTATTTGGATGAGCGAATTGTGAATACGAGGGGTCGAAAGAAGGGGGCAAGTCCTGCCATGGCTGTTGCCAATGATGGTTAGCGAATTGTGGAGGCTGAAGGGGTTGCTGCCACTGCTGAGCAGCCTGATATAGGGGTGGTAGATGTTGAAAAGGTTGTTGCCACTGAAGACTAGCATGATGTGGGAATAAAGATGAGAATTGTGGTGGTTGTTGCCAGTGTTTAGTGGTATGTTGCGGGGGATACACAGACCCTCTGTTAGTTGGAAAAGTAGGCCGATGGGGATTTAGTCTTGGCGGCATGGGAAGGAAATAAGACAAAGGGAGTGGATTGATTTGGGTAGCAGGACCACTATTGGGTGTATTGCATATGTAGCTGGCTGCCCCTATATCCCTAAAGTTAACTGTAATTACATCCCCTGCTATTGTTTTCTTACTCCTGCCCACCCAATCCCCTCTACGCACTGTAAGAATTTCACCACTCATATTGCTAGGTAAAGGTTTGTGTAGTTGAAGCCACTGAGCACATTTGTTTTTTAGCTCTACAAAGGTTTCTTTTACTCCCTCCTTCAGTGGGGGAACGGCTGTCAGCACAACCACAAAAGGAGAGACTTCCGGTGGCAGGCTAATTGACTTAAAGCGCGCCTGCTTTGGCTTAGAGCCTTCGGGCTTGTTTGTAGAATGAGGAGCTGCAGGGTGAGTAGACTTTCCTGTGAGATCTTTTGCTTGTAAGTTGGTAGTTTTATTTCCACCAGCAGATTGTTGCAAAGCCGAAGTAGGACCCACCGCCTTCGGAGTAGATAGGGGTGGGGATTGAGCAGAAGTATTCCCTGTTTGGGACAGGTGTAATACAGCTGAATCCTTGGTAGCTGATGGTATTTTTGCCTTGTTAGATGCCTTGTTAGATGCATCTTTAGGGGGCTTAACGCAAGGTGAATGTTTGGGAAGCGTTTCTTTAATCCCTTGTGACTGAATAGACCCAGGCCCATTCATCTTATTAGGCCATTTCGAAGTTATTAGCGACGTGAGTCTGTCAAGTTTGGAGATTAAAGGCTTTATTTGCGCTGCTATTGTGGCCTCAAGGTCCAGTTTAAGATCTGTTACCATGTTTTCAACCCAGCAGGGTATGCCTGGCGCCAGGTGCGGGGTAGGCGATATCAAGTTGTGATTCCTTGCTTTAGCTTTAGGTTTTTCCTTAGACTTGGTCTTGGACGCCACCTTTGTAGGAATAGTAACCCTGCCCCCAGTGTCGATAGGTACAGAAAGTGTTCCTTTGTCCATTTGCCCATCTAGGCTTGGCTTCGTCTTTTCAGATGTCTGGCAGACTTCTAGATCTGGGGTAGCCTCAAGATCAACATAAGACGGATCCGAGTCAGATTGAGTGACTGACAAATCGACAACGTTCGGAACTGTGAATTCGCCAGCGGTGGTCAAAGGTAGGGGTAAGGAACAATTAATCAAAGCTTGCTGGGGGGGTGAATTTGCGTTTGCAAGAGAGCCCAAGGAAGAGCGCTTAGCGTTCATGAGGTCCAAGGAAACTCTTTTTTCCAGCAATATAATACTTTTATCGATAGTCTCATTCACCCGTGAAATAAAAAGATCTATAGGTCCAGTCACTTGTGCTACCGCCATGGCTTTTTTAGTACAGCTTCTAGTTCTATTGCGCATAGTTGACATCTGTGGTGCTGGGTCAGATGCAATAAGGGGCCTCTCAAAAGCGGTAGATGATAGGGCTAGGAGGCGGGCACTATGTGTTTATAAAAGAGATGGAAATCACAGTTCCGCCTACCTTGCCAACGGATGAAGGGCGAGGATACAGGGGTTCAGGGCCAGGGCCGTCCTCTGCCTTCCTTGAACGGCCTT
The DNA here is from genome assembly GCF_964204655.1 of Triturus cristatus. Lineage (NCBI taxonomy): Eukaryota > Metazoa > Chordata > Amphibia > Caudata > Salamandridae > Triturus > Triturus cristatus. The sequence goes on along the minus strand of NC_140586.1, from coordinate 361,803,384 downwards.
AAACGCCCCGGCCTTTGCCCCGCGCGCGTCCCGCGTGCGCGTTGCTGCCACAGCTTATCTAAGGAGAGGTCAAGTGGAGGGGGCGGGAAGAGGACCAGCTGTGACTGATCCGCGCCGCTAGGCACGCTGGTCCTCGCAGTCCCGCCTCTGACCTTGGTGACCAGCTGTTGGTTTCCAGGAAGCGCGTTGGTGTTCATGCACGTCGAGGGACAGGAGGCTAAGTCCACAGTAACCAAAATCTTTGCCTACGAGCGGCACCCGTGGCGAAGTGGCGAAGTGGCGAAGTGGCGAAGTGGCCGGAGTGGCCGAAGAGCAACAGGAATCAGGAGCAGCACTCCAAACAGTAAGGGACCCTGGATGGCCAGCTGGAGGTGTCTGGGGATGATGCGGGTCTTCTTGTTGTCACGGGCAGCGTTGCCGGCCAGCTCCAGGATCTCAGCGGATCTCAGCGGTCAGCGTAAATACCTATCCAACTCGCTGTTCGGGCGTCTGCTAGGTGCAACCTTCAACGCTGTAAACTGTAAACTGTAAACTCGTTCAGCGGAGGCACTCTTGCTTCAATCTTTAACTCAATTCCACCATTGCAAGAAAATGGGCTCTTTAGTCCTCTTTGACCGGGTTTAATACGTTTAAAAGTACTTGGTGACTCCAGTGATGTTGAAGGCTATTGGTGAAAGGGCGACTGGTGGCGCCTGGAGATGGTGCTAAGTGGAGCGTCTAATCCACTCTGATGGCTGTCAATGGCCTCTGTCTGTGGCCAGTATCCGGCCCGTTGACTAGTGGTGAAGTAGGTAGGAATGGAGGAGCGGGTGGGTTTTTCCCCTCCGATTACGGGAGGGGGGGCGAGTGGATGAGGAGATAACAAAGAAGGGATCAGGAGCAGGGCACACTGGGGCACCACAGCCGCACCCAACCTAGTTGGGCCGCTTCCGCGGCGCACCCGGGCACAACACTCTGCAGCCTCCAATATCGGAGGCCACGCTCCTGCCCCTGCTCTGGGCCCCTGCCCGTCTCCTGATGGGCGTGCTCCCCCCTTACCACAGGTTGCTGGGTCCGGCGTCTGCTGTCTTGTGTCCGGTAGGTACGGGTGCACTCCGTATCTCAGGCCTCGGTTCACGGCCTCGACCCACGGATTTCGCGGATTCGGAGATTCACTGCGTCCACGGCGTCCACGGCGTCCTCGGGCAGCGGCTGCGGCTGTGTCTACCGTCCGCTCGCTCGCTTACTCGCTCCTCCTTCTCACTTCCGGAAACCACCTGTACACAGCTACAATGAACAACTTCTCCATCGGGCTTTTGTTGTGGTGGCTTCCTGGCCGCTTGGAATGCAAAAGATCTCTGGCTTGTGGCACACTCGCGTTACTCACCTACAAATATATTTGTTGTTACTAGATGTGTTCCAAAGGGGAAAAGGACATTGCAGTTGTTGGGTGGAAAGTTAAGCAAGCATAGGGTAAACGTGGTTAGAAATGCATGGGACTCTGAAGCAAAGTTGCATACATGGCGCGTTAACATACAGGTAGGCAGAGGTCCTTCGAAGGGAAATGGCACACTTGTGTGGTCCCGCTCGGCAACTTTTAGTCTGTGGAGGGCAGTGGGGGTGCGAGGTAAACATAAAAAACAAAAGCATCACTGTTGGGCAAAAATGGGAAGAAGGGGAAGGAGCCACCTGCAAAGAAAGTGAAACCTAACCGCGCGAAACAAATTTGTACAAGTTTAGTTGCAGGAGCATCTCCCCGGAAGTATACAGAAACCAAAACGTAGTCTTACCAGTTCTGTGCAGCAGGAAGCAGATGTTAGTTGCCAGACTGCCCAATGACTCTTGAACCAGCAGCTCCTTGCCTCCGGGACTCTACAAAAGAAGAAAAGGGAGTTATAGCTGGATTTGCTAGCCCTTCCCATGGCACACCCCCCACTATGCTGCTCTGAAAACCACAGCACCCCCTTGTGCCCCTGGGCCCGCATAACCAGCTGGCCTCAAAAGAATGGCACCTGGACCTGCCGCACACCTTGTGCGCGGCGGGCCCCCAACGACAAAAATGCCCACTTCTCCCCCCCCAGCCCTCCTTAGGTGGGTCAGGCACGCTCGCTATTCTCGCTGGCCGCAATAAAATACAACAATTGTTTTACGCCACACCACTTTCAAATGTCACCAGCCGCCACCGACCGTGACCACTGGCGACTTTTTACTGACATCTATATACATAACTGCATAAGCACATAAATATATAAACATGATTTATTATGAATATAGGAAAGAGAAAAACTAGTCATCATTTGAAATGTTCTAAAAAGAGGTCGCATCTCATCTCACCTGCGGCTGCTTCTGTCCATCTTTGTTCTCACACGACCTCACTCGCTCCTCGCTGTCTCCTGCACCTGCGTCAGAGAGGGCAAAAACACTCCCAGGTCATAAAAACACAAGCCAAGTGAAACTTCATCATGGAAGTCATAAGTCAGCGTAGGGTGCAAGAGGGCCATTAGTCTTATTATACTGTATTAATTAAAACCATTGCGTACATTGAAATGTATAAAACCTAAGCAAGTTTTTAAAGACTTTCAAAACAAGCTCACAGCGCTTTCCCAAACCTATTTTAGAACTGTAAAATTATTTCAGCAGCAGTCCAGATCTGTTACATGAACATGTGAGAGAAATGCTGGAGAGATTCTACTAATAAAAAGTGGGGGATGTGGTGGTATTCAGTATTTCTCATCAACCCGGAAGTACATTGCTAGTTGTAAACATGGCCAAAGAGGGTTTACTCTGAATTTAAGTTTTGAAAAGGCGCAGCCCGTTTAGGGCAGCTTCTCTCTTTCCTGATTATTTTTTCTCCTTGAAATTGAAATTGCATGTATACAGCGCTTACTGCCCCATACCAGGCATTTAAGTGCTTTGCGGCAAGTACCAAGCTACTCCAGATCCAAAATGTAGCGGTTAGTCCATTCATTGCTTATATTGGGATTCGTTTTATGCTCTCAAAGAAACCATTCCATGCATCTCTTCCAGGTTCTTAACAAATGGTGCATACAAATTAATAGATATTGTTAGGTAGCAGGAATATGGTTTTAAAGAAAAAAGAGAATAAAGCAGACAGGCAGGCATTCAACAGAGTAGTCTATATACACAGGAGGCATGTAGAAGGGAAGGAGAGAGCCATTCAAAATAAATTAAATAGGAGAAAGTTGAAAATTTAAGTCAAGGTTACATTTTCGTGCAGCGTTTTAGGAAGTTAGTGAATAGTTATTTTGCGATAGCCTACAATCTGTGGATGCGTAAACCTGTAGAAAGAGACAACGAACCATCTGCTGAAGGGCCCAATTCCATTGTT